>NC_133361.1:23027345-23096443 GCF_049309525.1 Garra rufa
TAATCTGTTACTTTTTAACTTGATAATGTGTGCCAAATATGTAAGGATATGCAGACGCTTAGCATTGATCTGATTTTTCCATTTTGCAATATCATACTGGAAGGAAATCACATTGCTCAGATGTTGATCTTTCATCGCTCTGGAGAATTAATGTGGGTTTCACCATCTATCAACATTGTCTTAAATTTGTCTTTTAAAATTCCCCAGGAGTAATAAAATAGGCAAACATCGATGAAAAGTTGACACACAGTTGACTACAGTGAGAGAATCACTCAACAGTTTGGGGTCTGTAAGATGTCTTTGGAAGTACAGTAAAAACAAATTCTGAAATATTATTACAGTTTTATATGGCTGTTTTCTTTGTGAATATATTATAAAATGTAATTTATTTTTCTGATCAAAGCAGGATTTTCAGCATCATTGTAACTTGTCAGTAACTTTACAAATGCTGGTAATGATGCTTTTAAACAATTTAAAGGGATAGTTCATCCAAAAATGAAAAACTCATGATTTACTCACCTTCGAGCCATCCTAGGTGTATATGACTTGAATCTAAATATTCAGTAACATGACAAATGTTTTGAACAATTTAAAGGGATCCTACACTCTTAAAAAGCATTCATGTAAACACACTCAGTTATGTCTTGAGTGAACATAAACAGTTGGAAGAATATCGGCTGTGTATCAGTACATTGCATCTGTGCATTGGGTTTTAAAGGGACAGCTGCCTAATTTAGTTGCTTTTGTCTGTGGCACTGATGTTAAACAATCGATTTGCATATCAACTTGCATATTAAAGGAGTAGTCCACTTACAGAACAAAAATTTACAGATAATGTACACACAGCCTTGCCATCCAAGATGTTCATGTCTTTCTTTCTTCAGTCGTAAAGAAATTCGTTTTTTTTTTTGAGGAGAAAATTTTGGGATTCTCTCCATATAATGGACTTCTGTGGTGCCTCCTAGTTTGAACTTCCAAAATCCATCTTAAAAGGACTCTAAACGATTGGTTATTTTCTAAAAAAAATGTACAATTTATATACTTTTTAACCTCAAATTCTTGTCTTGTCTAACTCTACGTCAAAAAACTCCCATCTCATTTTCTCCTCTAACTTCAAAAACGGCCTACATCGCTGCAGTCTTTATAAAGTGAACATGCAAGGAAGGTCAAATGGCCTTTACAAAAAGAGGTAAAACAGCTATATAGGGCGATTTTGAAGTTGGAGGAGAAAATGAGATGGGAGTTTTTCGACATACCCTAACTGTATTGACCCGGATTACACAAAGTTTGCACAGAGTTAGACAAGACAAGCATTTGAGGTTAAAAAGTATATAAATTGTAATTTTTTTTTAGAAAATAACCAATCATTTCGCTAGATAAGACCATTCTTCCTCAACTGGGATCATTTAGAGCCCTTTTAAGCTGCATTTTGGAAGTTCAAACTCGGAGGCACCATAGAAGTCCATTATATGGAGAGAAATCCTGATTTTTTTCCTCAAAAAAAAAAAACGAGCATTTTTTTTGGGAAAACAATCGATCATTTCGCTAGATAAGACCATTCTTCCTCAACTGGGATCATTTAGAGCCCTTTTAAGCTACATTTTGGAAGTTCAAACTCCGAGACACCATAGAAGTCCATTATATGGAGAGAAATCCTGATTTTTTTCCTCAAAAAAAAAAACGAGCATTTTTTTTTTTGGAAAACAATCGATCATTTCGCTAGATAAGACCATTCTTCCTCAACTGGGATCATTTAGAGCCCTTTTAAGCTACATTTTGGAAG
This sequence comes from Garra rufa, assembly GCF_049309525.1. Classification (NCBI taxonomy): domain Eukaryota; kingdom Metazoa; phylum Chordata; class Actinopteri; order Cypriniformes; family Cyprinidae; genus Garra; species Garra rufa. The sequence goes on from NC_133361.1 coordinate 23,029,129, forward strand.
TTCAAACTTGGAGGCACCATAGAAGTCCATTTTATGAAGAGAAATCCTGAATTTTTTTTCCCTAAAAAAAAACAAGCTTTTTTTTTTTTTTTGGAAAATAACCAATCATTTCACTAGATAAGATCCTTCTTCCTTGGCTAGGATCATTTAGAGCTCTTTTAAGCTGCATTTTGAAAGTTCAAACTTGGAGGCACCATAGAAGTCCATTTTATGAAGAGAAATCCTGAATTTTTTTTCCCTCAAAAAAAAAACAAGTTTTTTTTTTTTTTTTTGGAAAATAACCAATCATTTCACTAGATAAGATCCTTTTTCCTTGGCTGGGATCATTTAGAGCCTTTTTAAGCTGCATTTTGGAAGTTCAAACTCCGAGACACCATAGGAGTCCATTATATGGAGAGAAATCCTGATTTTTTTCCTCAAAAAAACAAGCGTTTTTTTTTTCTTTTTGAAAATATCTGATCATTTCACTAGATAAGATCCTTCTTCCTTGCCTGGGATCATTTAGAGCCCCTTGAAGCCGCATTTAAACTGCATTTTGGAAGTTCAAACTCGGGGGCACCATTAAAGACCACTATATGGAGAGAAATCCTAAAACATCTTGAATGACAAGGGGGTGAGTACATTATCTGTAATTTTTTGATCTGGAAGTGAACTACTCCTTTAATCCCTTGTAAAACACTAGAAGATACATGATTTATTGTTTTGTTTCCTGAGGAGATGAAGAGTCAATAGACTCTTAGCTCTCCTATTAATCTCATTGGTGTCATTGTGATTTTTTTCCCCCATTGGAAAATGTTCACAGTGAATTCAACTGTCTTAAACTGACAATTATGACCATTGTTTTCCTTTCCCTCTGTCTCTCTTTTCCTCTGGCTTCCTTCTGTTGTTCTGCTGTCTTTCCTCCCTCCCAAACATTCCTGCATTCTTTCTTTTTCCTGCCTTAAAGCCCACTGTCTCCTTCAGCTGGTTTCCCTCGACGTGTGAGGTGTATTTTTTTGTCTTGCCTCGTACAGGATGAGCTTGTTTCATTCGCTGGAGCTGCGTTGAACCTCAGTGTGAAGGTTGTACTATAATACGGATGCTTGAGTCATCAGCTCTATAAATATTCATTCACTCTACTTGATTAAATGCCAATTAATCAATGTTTTTGACAGTTAGATACTCATATGAAATTCTTTGGATTGAATTCAGTGTTGGTGTCCGTGTAAATGAATCCATCCATCACTGATGACAAACAGGGAGACAGACAGACGTATAGACTAGACAGACAGACTGCATAGTCCAAACTCAGACAGACAGATGGATCCCAACGGAGAATGCGCGTCCAAAACAGCTGCAATGTTACACATAAAAACACGTCGCTCGTGGCCAATTAAACGCGGGTTTTCCCTGCCTCATAGCAACCCTCTGCGGTGTGGATAAACAGATCTGCACTTCTGCTGCTCATGATTGATAAGAGCAGCATGTGTGTGTGTGTGCGTTTATATAGTTTATGTTAGTGGGTGTGCGTTTTTCCACCCTGCAGTGATACCGATACAGTGAAATCACTGATAATCCCGAGTAAAGTTGTTAATGAAGCTTTATCAGTCTGACTTTGTCCCTTTGTCTCTGTTCCAGATGCCATCGCTTGTGAAACACGGTCAGCACTTTGTAAACACATTCGCACACTTAGAGGGAGCTTTGGCATTTTGTACATGAGCATTGGAGAGTTGTTTCTATAGAATGGCAAGTAAAACCTGACAATTGTCAATGGAAATGTAAAGTCAGCACTATTTTGTGTTATCTTTAGAACACAAATTAAGATATTTTTGATTAAATTAAAGCTTTCTGATCCTGCATTAGGGCCCAGAAAGGTAGTAAGAACGTCATTAAAATGGTTCATGTGACATCAGTGGTTCAACCGTAACTTTATGAAGCCATGAGAATACTTTTTGTGCACAAAGAAAACAAAAATAGCGACTTTATTCAACAATTTCTTCTCCTCCATGTCAGTCTTTGACGCGTATACATTGCTTTGCATTGCTTTGGTACACGTTGTTGCTGAGAAAGGTATTTAACCAGAACAATACTGTATTAGATAGAGATGTATAATATTATAAATATCACTCGATATTATTATGGTTTCGATATTATCGATATTATCAATTTTTTAACTGAAAATTGAGTGTTTATCTTTGTCCTTTTGCATTAATGAAACACTCTTTTTCTCTTTAATACTTTAAAGCTGCTTTGAGACAATCTTTATTGTAAAAAGCGCTATATAAATAAAGGTGACTTGACTTGACTTGACTTGACTTGACTTGACTTGACTTGACTTGACTTGACTTGACTTGAAGATATGAAACGGTAGGTCTTCTGGACAAAAAGTGTAGTTTTTAAAATATTTAAACTTCTTATTCTAACATAAAAGGTCTTTAAAGTTGTGTTTTGGGCCATGATGCTTTGGCACAGTATCTGTCAAACGATCTAAAACCGAATGCACAATATGGCTTAAATTTTTCATCAAGTCTGTTTGCGAAGTGCACACTTCATTCAGGCGATCAGCTCGTAATCCGGTGTTTTCTGCGCTTCAAAATGGCTCAGTTCACAGTGAATGCAGTGAACTTGTTTATTGCATATGTTGTGCATTTAGTGTATGTTTGGGAACGTGACAGCCACCAGTTAGGTTTTATTTTAGCAGTATTTGCATTTGACTAGATTTGTAGTTAGACACCTGTTTTCCCTTAAGCTGGAGTTTTCCATCAAAATAAAAGCTTTACTGCCATTTCCGTCAAAATTAAATCTTAAAAGTGTAGTATGAATTGCTGACAGCTAGAGATTTAAATGGGTAACATTACTGCAGTCCAAATTCAAAACATCTCTTTTAAGTGTATAAATTAAGAAAGAAGTATTAAAATTTCCTTACTGTAGTGTAAAGCAGACATAATACACTTATGAAATATTAATTTAATTTTTTTTTTTACAGTACAGACTAGTTTTACAATATATGACTATTACTGTCATTGTTAGTATTAAATTCAAATTTGTTTGCCTTCCTTAAACACCAGTGTGAATGTAATTTAGACTGAGACATTATACCACAACTAAAAAGAGGGCTGAGTCCTGTTTAAAGTTCAGGTAAAAGTCAATTCACTGACTTTTTCTGAATTAAGTTTTCTTAGATAAGAACATAAGTTGGAGCTCTTCATTTTGAACTCTCAAAGTGCATCTGATAGAACTCTAAAATGTACAAAATTTTAATTTTGTCCCAATTCTTCATTTGTCTTTTTTTTTTTAAATATTGCAATAAATATCGTAGTGTTGACTTCATATTGCGATATTTATCGTACCGTGAGACTGCAATATCATTACATCCCTAGTATTAGATTAAGTGACTAAATGGGGCAAATTAAAGGTGACCTATTATGCCCCTTTCTACAAGATAAAATAAGCCTCTGATGTCCCCAGGTTGTATATGTGAAGTTTTAGCTCAAAATACCCGACAGATAATTTTTTTATACACTCTTGAAGAAAAAGGTGGTTTAAAAGGTTCTTGACAGCGATGCCATAGAATAACCATTTTTAGTTCCACAAAGAATCATTCAGTCAAAGGTTCTTTAAAGAACCATCTCTTTTTTACTTTTTATAATCTCAAGAACCTTCTTTCGCCACAAAGAACCTTTTTTGAAACTGAAAGATTCTTCAGATGTTAAAGGTTCTTTATGGAACCATTTAAACAAAAAAGGTTCTTCTGTGGCACCATGAAGCACCTTTAGTTTTAAGAGTGTAGCTTAATTTGCCACTTTTAGGGTATGAGCCAAAACACACCATTTTTGTGTTTGTCCCTTTAAATGCAAATGACCTGGTGCTCCTGGCCCCCTTTTCAGAAGAGGGCGGAGCTTCAAGAGCTGACAATAACAAAACAGGACGCCATGAAAATGTCAGAAATTTTCAGTTCAGCCTTATATGTCCAAACTGGAACCGGTTTAAAAGTCGGTAATCTGATTGTACGGTACATAATAAATACGTGTTTATGAATACGATAAAAACAACGTCATATCTGGTCTCATGGAGCCACGTGCTTTCACAAACTTTATAAGTCCCACTTGTGATTATGAGCTCGACAAATTCAAGCAGTCGAATTCATAGTGCTTTCATATGCAATTTTTAACTTCCACATTCTTATTTCCTATTATTCTGGTAGCATGTGAAGGCAACATTAGTGAAAACATGCAGAGACAATAGTAGCTTTAGCAACATTAGCCTTACAGAAGCACTTTTAGAAGGCAATTTTGGTCACAACAGCAAACCGTCAAAATAAAAGTTTGGTTTAGCTTGAAGAAATTGTGACAGAAATATATTACTCAATGTAATCATAGTTCTACTACTAATAGAATATTTACCAGATTTGTATAAAATATATTTACCAAAAAAAAAAAAAAAAAATTGAAAACAAATGTGCAATGCTTACTAGGGCTGGGCAATTTGGCTTAGAATCAAAATCTCGATTAATTGAACATTTTAACCCGATTACGATTAATGAACGATTATTTTATTTATTAATAAAATTATATTTAATTATATTTATATAATATTTATTTTTTTGCCCTCATAGTTCACTGACAAGTTTTGTACAGTAAATATGTTCACATATTACAAGCGAGAGATTTTTGGATGAAGGGTGCATTACTTGATTTTAAAATAATTGAAGGAAACACACTATCTACGATCTATGATTATTAAATGAACATCAGTGTTGAACAACTGAAATTAAAGCAAGCATTGCTTAAAACGAAAAGTCACATTTTTCTTAAATTAGTGAAAATAAATAACTTGCACTATTGGAAACAAAATAAATAATTTTCAATGTTTTTCATATTAAAAGTAGAAAATAAGCAGTATCTCCTCTAATTAAAATTACCCTTGTATATCCTGTAAATACTTTTTACTGTATAAATACTGTTTAAGCTCTCCATCGACATGTCGGCAGAATAACGGAACGGAGCGCTAGTGTTTTTTAAAGGGAAAGTAATTGAAATAATCTTCCTGGAAAATTTTAACGATTATAGGTTCTGAATGTCGATTCCGATTATTTTTCGATTAATCGCCCAGCCCTAATGCTTACTTTGTCTGCGTTGACATTGATCCGTAAACATAGGGGAACCTACCATTTTTTCCCCCAAGACATTTCTTTGAAAATGAAATTAACCACAGTGTCCTCAGCTCCCTCCCTCTACGTTCATTGGTAGATCCCAAAACACAACACTTGTAATGCCTCTTTGCCACTGACATTGTAAATCACCAGCAGCTACAACAAGAAAACAGTAATGTTGCTGCTGCTTCTCACTCAGAGCTTTGTCTATGCTAATAGGGCAGAGATTGTCACAAATGGTCGGTATTTCTCCCTAAGATGACATGTACGTAGGGAGAAATCTGGAATTGCATGTTCAGAGAGACTGTTTATTATTTATTAGGATTAAAAAAAAAGTTGGTGGGTTTTAACCATTTATAGGCTGGTTGTTTTCACTCACTGCAGCCACACAACTGTGTTCAAACACCCTATAAAAGTGACTTTTGCATAATAGGTCCCCTTTTTCTCTCCCCTTTCCATTTATTTACCTGTTAGTTTATGTCCTTTGAACGGATGCACTGTTTGTAAGCCCTATAGAGCGACTAGTTTGCAGATAGCATGTCTCTTTACACATCTCATAAAAGCAAACAGGTGTGTGAATAAGAGTGCGAGTCTGTCATCTGTTTAACACACAGCATGCACTCGCAGATGAAACAAACCCCCAGATGTGTCACAGTCAGATGCTCTGAACCAGACATTACTCTCTGATGTGACTTCACTGATGATTAAGTAAAAGTTACGCCATTCAAATCTTAAAAGGAAAGTTCACCAAAAAAGGAATGCTTTGTTATCTTTCACTCTCCATAATTTTATTTGTAACCTGTATGCCTGTTTTTGTCCATAAATGGGCTCCAGAACATGCTGGCTTTTACTGTCTAAAGGCTAAAGAGTTTGTTCCTTTGCATTCAGCTGTTTTTCTCTTGACGTTTGCGAGTGCAAGACAGGCTCAGGCTTGTGTGGACAAATAAAGGAGACCTAATGTTGGTGCTTTTAACACTTTCCCTTTGAAAGAGTGAGATTCAATTAAAGAAGGGAAGAGAAGAGGTGATGATTTAGGAGCCTCATTAGATTTTGCGGTCACATGCACGTACACGAAAACAGTCATTTACAGACCACTATGCAGACGCTCAGTGACATATTATATCTTTCTTTATATGATGTTCTGCTTTGGATCTTCAACAAAGTATGAATGTCCCTGAATGGCACGAGAAAACAACACAAGCTGTGATTGGTAGCTTTACATGTCAGTCAGTCTCCATTACTGAGCACAATCAAGTGCAAGCTGGAATAGGGCCCTATGATTACGTGATGCGGAAAATGTGGATGGAATCACAGAATCCAGTTGTAAAAATGGAATTTACTGTATAATGCAAAATGTCATGGAATTTCCCATATTTGGGATGAATAAATCTAAAAGAAGGTCAGTACACTTAAATCAAAATGCAATAAATTAACATTAAGTAACGTAAAATTTCAAGTTAACTAAACTAAAAATTTTAAGTTACTGCTCTGAGGGTCACTTCATGAGCATTTTACCATTACTTTTGAGAAAAACTACCATCATATCATATACTAACAGAAAATAAAGGTTGTAACAGCAGCCCATCAAAATGAAAGTTTGGTTTAGCTTGAAGAAATTGTGACAGAAATATATTACTCAATGTAATGATAGTTCTACAAAAAATGTCTAGAGCTACACTGCCATTTCAAAAGTTTGGGGGTTTGGGAAAATATATATAAATATATAAAATATATTTTTATAAATAAATAAATAAATAAATAAACGGAATCCATAAAAATGAAAACAGAAAAAACGGAATTTGGAAAAAAAAAAAAAATAATTACAATTGGCCCTACTGGAACAAATCAGTCACAATTTTGACTGCACTTATTAGCCAAAAAATAAATAATAAAAATGTCTAGAGCTACGCTGCAATTTAAAAGTTTGGGATCTATAAGATTTTGTCATGTTTTTGAAATAAATAGTTTTTAAAAGAGTCACCAAGGCTGAATTTATTTGATCAAAACTACTAATATTGTGAAAATTTAGATAACTGTTTTTTATTTTAATATATGTTAAAATTGTATTTATTTCTGTGATCAAAGCTGAATTTTCAGCATTATTACTCCAGTCTTTAGTGTCACATGATCCTTCAGAAATCATTCCAATATGCTGATTTCCTGCTCAAGAAACTTTTTTACGATTATCAATGTTGAAAACAGTTGTTTTGGCTAATATTTTTGTGGAAACTGCAGCATTTTCAGAAATGTTTGAATAGAAAAATCTAAAGAACTTCATGTATTTGAAATGGAATGCATTTGTAACATTGCAAATGTATTTGATGTTCTTCTTATGTTGAATATAAGAACTATTAATTTCTTTATTTCTGAAAGAATACCTCAAGCCTTAGTATATGATGCCACATGGCATTTCATCATCAAACATCTACTCTCACACCCAGCAGCTGATCAGCCGCTGATTCATTGACAGCAGTGAACGTCACTCACTCTATCGGTTTGTGGTTTTTGGATGTGAATGCGAATACACCACTCATTCTTTTCCCAGAAGACTGTGCTCTACTCATCCTTCATAGTGACTTCAGCATCCACGTTGACACATCTCATGTTCTTCCGAATATATCCCACCCCAAATCTGCTGTGAATCTGCGGTGAATCCCTCACCCCCTACAGTCTAAACCCCTCCATGTGTTTTATCACTTATATTTTCTTACTCTCACTCAAACCCACCAGCTTTTCCTCCTCCCACTCATTCACGGACAGGTTCAGACGAAACCCCTGTTCCTTCTCGTGTTGCTTTCTACCTCCTCAGTTTTTTAATTCCTTCCCCTGTTTAAAAGACCAGCTTATGTTGGTCAAGACTGGTTTATGCCGGTTAGTGCTGCTTTGGTGCTGGTACTGTATATATCCGGTGGACCCAACAGCGCCCCAGGTGCTCTTGCTGGTTGAAATATCTATGTAAGGACACCAGCATCTAAAATACAGTGGTTGTTGTGTATGATATCCTACAATCATGTTTGTGCAGTCAGTGGAAATAAAATTACTCACAGCTATGTGATCTATGATGTTCATATCTTTCTTTCTTCATTGAAAAGAAATTAAGGTTTCTGAGGAAAACATTCCAGGATTTTTGTTTATATAGTGGACTTCAATGGGGATCAATGGGTCTGAATTTTTGTTTCAAGACAGCTTCTACATCACTCTACGCAATCTAGCTATTTTTTTTTAAATTACCATTTATATACTTTTTAACCACAAATTCTCATCTTGCACTAGCTCGACTTTACGCATTATGAAATTATGCACGTGTGATGTAGGCAGAACTTGCAAAGATAGTCAAAAGCCCTTTACGAAATAAGGTCAAGCAAAGATGTTGGATGATTTGTGAAGTTGGAGGAGAAAAACTTTTTTTTTAGTTTAGTCAACTAAAATATCCAAGTTGTCACTTAAATTAACATAAAGTAACTTAAAATTTCAAGTTGACTAAACTAAATATTTTCAGTTAGTGGGGTAACAAAGTATTTTAAGTTAAAAAAAAATTTTTTGATTGTAGAAAAACTACCATCATATCATATACTAACAGAAAATAAAGGTCGTAACAGCAGCCCATCAAAATAAAAGTTCGGTTTAGCTTGAAGAAATTGTGACAGAAATATATTACTTAATGTAATGATAGTTCTACTACTGTTCTACTACTATTTAACTGATTTGTATAAAATGTGTTTACCAAAAAAAATTAAAAACAGTATTTCTGAATAAAAAAGAAATAAAATAATGATATAATATCAAATAATGAAACTGCAATTTGGACCTTCAACCTGTTGATCTCCACTGAAGTCCGCTATATGGAAAAAAATCCTGAAATGTTTTCCTCAAAAAGCTTGATTTCTTTTGCACTGAAGAAAGAAAGACATGGACATCTTGGATGACATAGAGGTGAGTAAATTATCAGGAATATTTTATTCTGGAAGTGAACTAACCCTTTTTTTAAACGTATGGCTTATTTTCTATCAATAATAAGCATAGGTTATTAAATATTTGCTTGCTTGTTCTAAGAATGCAGGCTCCCAGGTTTAATGCATAGATCTGATCTTTTGACTATATTCTTTTTTATCCCACCTGTTTACTTTTACATGACATGACTCGTATTTGATATCTGTGTTTACATCAATTTCCCACCCAAACTGGAATTATACCATCCCGATACAGGCTTAGACATAGATTAGACGTACAGATAGTGGATGTATAAACTACTGTTTAAAAGTTATTTTTCTCCTGTCTTATTGAAAGATTCTCTTATTAAAAAAAGTCTATTTTGCTCATCACGGCTATATTTATTTGTTAAAAAAATAGGGTAAAAGCATTAATATTGTAAAATATTATTGTGATTTGAAAGAACTGTTTGCTATTTGAATATATTTTGAAATGTAATTTATTCCTGTGATTTAAGCTGAATTTTCAGCCTCATTACTTCAGTCTTCAGTGTCACATGATCCTTCAGAAATCATTGCAATAGGCTGATTTGCTGCTCAGGAAACATTTCTGATTATTTTCACGACAAAAAGAGGCTTGGTCGACCAAAATTTCCTCAGGAAGTGTTGAAAGGCGGATCTATGTGGTAATATAGTACATCGGGCAGGACATCCAAATACTCACCTCTCATTTATCAGCCTCAAATATTTTTATCTGAAAGATGTATGTAGTAGCAACTTTGCATGGCCACTCAATCTAATGTTAACCTTAAAAAATGTGCACTGTTTAACTGTCTGTATGGAGTGTGGAAGCTAAACAGTAGCGGTGCGGTCCCTTGCTCTTACAAAGTAATTTTTGGTCATACAGATAAAAGTAATACATTTACATTTATTTTCATTTAGAATCACAAAGAAATGTTGCGCTTTTGTAAAATAATGAAAGCAAGCAGGATGTGCTTTCTTTCGTCTCTGAACTTCAGTTCGTCACTTCGAAACTCTGTGTATACTTGCCGCACAGACATGAAAAAGGTATCTATAAATTAAAATGGAAAACAAATATTACAGATTATTTAATTTTACAGATTATGTAATCCGTATGAAGCATGCACACAAACGCAGTGTTGTCAACTTCATCTCTTAAGTTTAAAACAAAGAAAGTGCTAGTTTATTAATAAATTATTAAAACGTTAATGCAGTCTCCTTGCTGTTTTTCCAAGAGACATTCATGATTATTATATACACCGGTGCACTGTGGCAAGCTTTATGTGTGCACTTGAGCATTTATTAGGCTATGTAGGCAATTAAAGGCTTATTATTATGATTTATATGGTTTATTAATAAACATGCGACTGATAGTTGACTAATGCTTAAAGGGGTGCTATTATGCTTTTTCACTTTTTGAACTTTAGCCAGTGTGTGGTGTGTACGTTTGGGCATAAAAAACATCTACAAAGTTACAAATCTCTTACAAATCATACAGTGTAGATAGCTTCCAGCCTTGGGAGAAAGCTATTGTAATAATGTAAATTATGTGAAAAATTATGCGTTTTTCGAACCACCAAGCATGACAGCATGTTCAAGTACACCCCCAAAACAAAATAAAGACTTTGTAAAAGAGCATAATATGACCCCTTTAAAATTAATGACTACTAGTCAACCAGAAAAATCTTTAGCCGAGGGCAGCCCTAATCATCACTGTTGAAAACAGTTGTGCTGGCTCATGTTTTTGTGGAAACCGTTACATTTTCGTTTTCAGGACTTCAAAAGAACATAATTTATTTGAAAAAAAAAAAAATCTTCTGTACCATTATAAATGTCATTATTGTCATTTTTTTATCGATTTAATGCATCCTTGATGAAAAAAGTATTAATTTCTAAACTACTATAACCTTGCTGTCGCTCTACACTCTTAAAAATAAAGGTGTTTTAAAAGGTTCTTCACAGCGATGCCATAGAAGAACCAATTTTGGTTCCACAAAGAACCATTCAGTCAAAGGTTCTTTAAAGAACCATCTCTTTCTTACCCTTTTATAATCTGAACCTTTTTTCGCCTTTTGTGAAACAGAAAGGTTCTTCAGATGTGAAAGGTTCTTTATGGAACCATTTAGACAAAAAATGTTCTTCTATGGCACCGTGAAGCGCCTTTATTTTTAAGAGTGTATAGCACCACAAATTTGAGCTACAGGAGTTTTCATTCATCCTCCAACCTTGCAGTGCTTCTCAACCCACTTCCCACCCACTCCTTTCTCAAATGTAAGACTTGATCTCCCCACCGCTCATCACCAGCCACCTTCTCAATCCCCTCTCCCTCTCTTTACCTCAGGACTTCTCCTCTGATCTTTCCTCCATCTGACATCATACTCCGTGACATCACACTTTGAGTTTAACCATCCTGGTTGTTTTAATGGCTACTCAAAGCTCTGTTTTAACCACTTCACCTCGTTGAAATAGCCGCGGTGTGGTTCTCCAGGGAGCCATCATCGTCATCTCCCCCTGAAATCGTAAGTCTCGTTACGCCGCGGGGCTGTGAATGGGGTTGAGTGCCGGGGAATCCCCGCAGCCAGACAACTGATGAGAGCTCTCGTAGAGGAACATTTTAAATAAACATCCTTTACACTCAGTAAACTTCTAAAACCCAAGTGCTTGCGACTGAAGACCACCTACCAGATGCTCCATTATTTGCTCTCAAGACTGGAATATGAGCTTCAATGCCTCTAATCATTGCATTACTGCTTGCTCTGAAGTATAATGCGTGCAATTACTTTTATATTCATGCATATGACCTCAAAGGAGCTCATTTTAACAACCGCTTGCTGTTTCTACATGTTTTGTTGGCCTTAGTTGCATTGTTACCGTTATTGGTCATACTTGTTTCGCATCTTTGTGTGTAACTTGCAGTGTTATTATTATTTACTACAACTAAAATTACAAAATTATTGTATTTTTTACTAATTAAAATATAGCTGAATTAGAAAAAAATGTAAATTAGATGAAAACTTAAGCTTAATTTGCCAAAAAACGTAAATTATTAATTCTGCAAAGCAAGTATGCTAAATATAATTTAGAGTGCTTATATGATTAAAACTAAAACTGAAATATAAATAAATTTGAACGTAAATAGGACTATAAAAAAGTCCTAAAAATGAGAAAAGCACACAGTAAAATGACTAAAACGTCAACTAAAATTACATATAAATATTAATTGAAAAACATTTTCCATAAAAACAGAGATAAAAAGATAAATGTTGCCTTATCAACTCATCGAAATGGTTTAAGCTGAAGTGCTAAAATTATTAAAAATAAAAATAAAATGCACAATACAGCTGAATACAAGTATTAAAAATATGAAAATAAAATAAAAATGAAAAGCATATAGCAAAAATACTAAAACTTTAACTAAAATTAAAATAAATAACTGAAAATCGACTATAATAAATCATCCAACAGTACTTAAATAACACTAAAAAGTGTTAATTTAGAGTTAATTTCACAAATAATTACAAAGAAAAAAATAACCTTGAATTGAACTTGAAATTTCAAAGTAAAAAGAGTATTTTTATGATCTTTTATTTGTAACTTGGAGAAATCATTACGCAAAAGCATATAACCCTGGACCACAAAACCTGTCATAAAGGTACATTTTTCGAAATTAAGATTTATACGTCATCTCAAAGCTGAATAAATAAGTTTTGCATTGATGTATGGTTTGTTAGGATACAGCTATTTGAAATTCTGGAATCTGAGGGTGCAATAAAATCTAAATACGGAGAAAATTGTCTTTAAAGTTGTTCCAATGAAGTTCTTAGCAATGCATATTACTAGTCAGAAATTATGTTTTGATGTATTTATGGTAGTAAATGTACATCATATTTTCATGGAACATGATCTTTACTTAATATCCTAATGATTTTTTGGCATAAAAGAAAACTAATTTTCTAGGGTCAGATTTAAGAAGGGAGCAATCCGAAGGAGAGAGAGAGAGATGTGATATATTTAGCATGCAAACTTAACAAAATGACATCTGAGGCACTGACAACACAACAGCAGCAGTGAATAAACACTGCCTACAACCGGCAGCAGTAACTGGAGAGGCGTATTGTGGGACAGAGTCAGGGGTCATGTGTAGTGACTGACACACCAGTGGCTCCCGAAACACAAAGAATGGAAGTGCATTATCAGGGTCATAAACTTGTAACGCTTACGACACTCTTTGCTTTCACACAGGCACGGTTGTGCGGTTTTGTTTGTTGTTTGAGGGTGTGTGTCTCGTAAAGTGTAGAGTATGAGCATTTACTATTAGTTTGTTGTGTTTATTTTTATGTTCAACACGTGTGTTTCCGTGGATACTGTAAAGATGTGTGGTGAAGGGTGTGATACAGTAGCGTTGACGTTGTATCACATTTGATCTTTGCAGTCATAAAGATGACACACACCATTGAGCTGAATTCTATGTGCTTTATGTGTTTTTGAATGATTGAATGAGCGATTTATCTAATATATCTTTTTTCCCCCAGTGACATATTTGACGCCATGTTCCCGGTCACACACATCGCCGGGGAGACAGTAATCCAGCAAGGTATAGTATGAAAAAAACATGAGTTTGATATCACACATACAGTTGAGGTCAAAAGTTTACATACACCTTGCAGAATCTGCAAAATGTTAATTATTTGACCAAAATAAGAGGGATCATACAAAATGCATGTTATTTTTCATTTAGCATTGACCGGAATAAGATATTTCACATAACAGATGTTTACATATAGTCCACAAGAGAAAATAATAGTTGTGATGACCCTGAACAAAAGTTTACATACACTTGATTCTTAATAGTGTGGTGTTACCTGAATGATCCACAGCTGTGTTTTTTGTTAAACGATAGTTGTTCGTGAGTCCCTTGTTTGTCCTGAACAGTTAAACTGCTTGCTGTTTAATCCATCAGTTCCCATCAGTTTTTCAGCATTTTTGTGCATTTGAACCCTTTCCAATAATGACTGTATGGTTTAATTATCCATCTTTTCACACTGAGGACAACTGAGGGACTCATATGCAACTATTATTGCTTTTTAGAAGATACTTACATGTTTTTCATAAGACAAAATAAGTTAAATTTACCCTGATCTTCAAATTCCAAAAGTTTTCACCCCTCAGGGTTGCTTCTTCAAATCGTTGATTTAGGTGGTTACAGGCTTGCTATTATTAATATTATGTAATGTCTTTTTTCATGTGTCCTAATTAAAGGCACATTATTTTTTATTTATAATAATATTAAAACAATCACTGTTAAAATGTATATTTTTACTAAAATAATTTATGCTAAAAAACTTAAAATCAAGATCATATTTTTTCTTCCCTCAATGGCAATTTATATACGGGTCAAAGGCGAAAAAGGGTTTAAGCATAAAAACAGTAAGTTTAATGCTGCTTTAAATTGTTGTCGTTTTTCCGAAAAATATTAAAAAGTTTTAAGCTTAATTTAATTGCATTTTTTTTTTCTGAGCACAAAATAAATATTATGCATTTTTCCCTAATTTACAGAAGACACCCACTAAAATGTCAATCAGTGTTACAATCTTGTCAGGCATATTTACTTTACTTTCACACCAAATACTAATTAGTTGTAGTTCTACATTTTTTAAATTTGCCACTGTCGTAGGTTTTACACGAAGTTTTACATAAATATTAGGGATGCACCGAATCCAGATTTTTGGGGTTCGGCCGAATACCGAATACACTGTTTAAGATTCGGCCGAATCCGAAACCGAATACCGAATCCTACTCGCATCCTTAATTACACGTTTTTAGCTGTGACTGTCCAGCTGCCGTACCTGAAGTTGCTGCATTTTGGCTGCTGTCTGTAGATTCCTTCATGCAAAACTCGTATTCTTTTGGATGTTTTAGGGGCCGTTCACATGTAGCGTCTTTTGCGCGCTCAAATTCGTTATTTTAAATGTAGATGCGCGGCTTGCGCGCGCATAATGGAAGCGCCGCGCACGCGGTGCGACGCGCTCGTTTTTCCAGGCGCGTCCGCGCCGCATCGAGATAAAAACATCTCAACTTTTCAGAATGCAGCAAGCGCTCCGCAGCTTGGAGCTAGAGCGCAGCTGATGGTTGCTTAGAAACGGCAGACGCTTCCGGAGCGCAAGCGCCCGAGCGCTTTGTTGACAAGGAAGAAAGAGGCGCGCCTAGCGTTTTCCACGCGTTTTTAGGCGCGACATGTGAACGGCCCCTTAGACGCAAATGTTTTAACATCGGCGATATGTTGTGTACTGCTTAGGGTCCTTGCCACCACGAGACAAATTGGCATTGCAAATTGAACATAAAGCTCGACTTGAATCGCCTTCTTTTGGTGGAAAGTACTGCCAAACAAAACTTTTTTTGCTTACGAGTTCCATTTTCAGATTCTTACAGCCTACTACATTCGAACGGGTCCTATGTAGCCTAAACACCTTCACGTAATCAACGGCCGTGTGACGTCGTAGTGCAAGTCTAGGGTTCGGTTTCGGTGGAAAATAAATCTAAGGTTCGGCCGAAACCGAACCCCGTCAAAAAGCCCAGGATTCGGCCGAATCCGAATCCGAATCCTGGATTCGGTGCATCCCTAATAAATATTGTGTTACACTGAATGACAATATAACATTATTTAAACCAAATTTTGACATTTTAATCTTCAAAAACATATTTGAAACCTTAAAAGTAGACACCTTACTTATATTTAATGTGCTTTCTATGGACGTAAAATCACTTATGTAAATTTATTTTGACGTGGACATCTTATAAATATATTTATACATTTTTTATTTATATTAATAATTTATAATATTTTTTTAGCTAATAAATAAATGAAAACTAAGCTACAGACTAAGCTAACATTATTCATTTTTTTTTACCCTTTATTACTTTTGAAGATGTCAACAAACATCTCGTGAAGGAAGGATATCCAAGATTTAGCTAACTTGTGAGGAATCATTTTACTACAGTCTAAATGGCCTAAAGATACACTCCTGTTTTTCTGAATATTATAGTATTTTGCAGCATAATGGCAAATGAAACCAAACTCGTGTAGCTTAGGATGTCTGCAGTAATGTATAGTACTAGTGTAGAGTATGTTTTTGGCCTTAGAACATTTAATCGTATTAAAGGAGTAGTTCACTTTCAGAACAAAAATTGACAGATAATGTACTCACCCCCTTTTTTTCTTCAGTCATAAGAAAATTATGTTTTTTGAGTAAAACAGTTCAGGATTTCTCTCCATATAATGGACTTCTATGGTGCCCCCGAGTTTGAACTTTTAAAATGCAGCTTCAAAGGGCTCTAAACGATCACAGCCAATGTTTTTAGAAAATAACCGATCATTTTGCTAGATAAGACCCTTCTTCCTCGGCTGGGATCATTTAGAGCCTTTTGACGCTTCATTTTAACTGCATTTTGGGAGTTCAAACTCGGGGGCACCATAGAAGTCCATTATATAGAGAGAAATCCTGAAATGTTTTCCTCAAAAAACACCATTTCTTTACGACTGAAGAAAGAAACACATGAACATCTTGGATGACAAGAGGGTAGTCTCAGCCTCAGGCGTCACGCCCACGGAACGCTGGCTAAACGTCTGATGCATATGGTACACTTAACTGGAAACACTTCAGGAATGTCAAAGTCGTGATCTGATTAGTTGAATTTGACCGGATTTCCGGAACACGCGAGTGTCGCGTTTATTTTCGGTCCGCCGGGAAACAAAGCGCAGACTGATTTACTCGCGTTTTGCTAAAAGGTGCTTATGCAGACGTCGTTGCTGTTATACACATTTGCGACGTTCGCGAACAAATTACTGACTTACTGCTTGTTCTCCCTCTTCTTCGTTAACTTTCAATGCTGGTTATTTCAATGACTGACTTGTTGCATGCCAGTCTGTTGTTGTGGGGGCATTTCTACACCCCGAAACGTGACGCTGAATGAAACGAACTGTGATTGGTTGTTTGACATGTCGGTCAAAAAGCCTTATGGGCGGGACTTGGCCAATTAAAGCTGCCATGAATTCCAGACCTTCAGCCGTCAGTCTGAAGGTCTGGCTACGCGAGACTAACAAGAGGGTGACTACATTATCTGTCAATTTTTGTTCTGGAAGTGAACTACTTTTTTAAATTTATGCAATGCATAAACACAAACCAAGGAACATATGTGTTATCTCTAAAAAAATGTGGAAACTGCTTGTATATTTTAAATAATTACAAAGTAGGGCTGCAACGATTCGTCGACGTTGTCGACAAAAATCGATAATAGAAATAGTCGACAATGAATTTCATTGTCGATGTTGTCGCCAGACAACCGAGTGAGGCATCTTTCTGCCGAGAGTCGCACATACGCAGCTTCTATGCTGAGCGATAACATACAGAAATGGCGGCGTCCAACGCAGCAGCTGCGCGTACCAAAACACGCCCGTTTCACACATACTCCGTCTGCAGTGCGTTTTTTTTTTCCACACCCATGTTAACGGATTAGAACGTTCACAATGTACGGACTGCAAACGCGTTCTGTGTGAAAGCAAAACGAGTCTGTGCTTCTTCTGCACTGCATACGTAACGCACACGGACTGTAGACGCACTGCAGACTGAGTATGTATGAAACAGGAGTAAAGTTTGGGGGCATTTTAGCCTGCTACGGCGAATTAAAATATTACCTGCATGGTTTGTAAAGCAGTCCTTGCGCATCACGGCAGCACCTCTGTGATGCACGAACATTTAAAGAGAAAGCACGTCGGACAGTTGAATGAAACGGAGTTTGGCTGGCCTCGGTAAGATTTAAATAACATGGAAGCCAATACGTTTTGTTTTGGATATACATTTTTGTTTACTGTTTTATTGCTGCTGATGGTTTACAGGAAGAAAATGTTTACTTGATTTTAATTTATTTTTTCTTATAAAACAAATGTGCCTGTCCATTAAAAAAATTATAGAGTTTCTTAATTTATGCATTTATGTCTGTACTGACCGAGCACTGTGCCTAATTGGTTTTAGACAGGGCATTTTTATTTACTTTTAGTATGAATTGGCCTATCAGCAGCAAAATATGCATTTTTTATTGAAGTACCCCCTTCTTTCTTGTGTTTACTATAATTTTCCACATAATTAAAGCAATCTCATGCTAAATTTGAGAAAAATTGAATAATTATCCGATTAGTCGACTAATCGTTTCAATAGTCGGTGACTAGTCGACTATTAAAATAGTCGTTAGTTGCAGCCCTATTACAAAGAAATGCCAAGTAATGCATTGAATAAAATAGGAAATCTTGAAGTAGAAAGACGATAGCTGTTTCTCCTGATGACAAAGTCCCCAGAAATGTGTCTTCAGAAAAGATCTCAACTGTATTTACCATGATACAGTCATCTGCAATGTGATCTCAATATAAACCCATACATTTCTCATTAAAATTCTTCACTCTCTATGCTATTCTATTCACATTCAGGCCTATGCCAACAGCCACACTAAGCAATTTTAGAAAAAGACAAGGCTGAATGATGACACCGCTGTGGAAGAGCAACCTTAAAGTCAAAACTATACTGATACGAAGTGTGCAAATGCATTGCAGATTGCTCGAGTTATGTAAGAAGAAACGATGGATGATGAGGGTTTTTTATAAAGTCAAACAATGAGCTCTTTTTGGTTTCATGTGGAGTTCATAAAGCGATAGCGAACTGAGTGCACGTCTTACATACTCTCTGTGCAATGCAATTCTTGAACCAGACTTTCAATGCATTTATCTAACATGGGCAGATTGCCCATAAAATTAGATCTAGGAATGTGCAAAGTTTTGTTTGTGTGTGTGAGAGTGTGTAGAAGTGTGCATGTGTGTGTTTTTGTTCTTGTCAAATATTTGACTGCACTCTGTGACTCAAGGATCTGTTAGCCAAAAAGCAGAAACTTCAGAGCAGAGGTGATAAAAGACAGGAAGACAGGAACAATACTAAGAAAAATGAGCTGAATGGGTTGAAAGAGACGGCGAGTAAGAGAGGGAGAGGGCACTAGCGATCGGTGAGTGTGTTAAGATAAATTGCTCGTGTGATTTACGAGCGCTTAGTGTGTTCGGTGTTAATTAGCCCCGTGAACCCGCGTGAACTCGGCAGCGCACGGATCACGGGCTCTTTTAACTCTTCGGCATGCGCAAACACACGCTCGCTACCAGGATCCCAAACGGCAATTTCAACACGCACTTAGACATCAAAGACCCTCTGAACCTACAGAAATGCTTTATGTAACGGCCTTTAACTTGGAAATGTTGATCAGGGCCCGTGGCTTCTGGCACACCCAGCCGGCCATTAAAAACTCTCAAATGGGGTGTAGAAGATGAAGGCTGGGAATCGTTTAGATGACGCTGCTCTGGGAGGTGGTGACGCTTTTAAAGTGGTGTGCCATCTTTTATCTTTGATAGGCACCACTGTGCGTGTGTGTTCTTGGGAAACGGCGAGTCGGAAAGAGATGGAATCTGGGAACGAGACAACGTTATTTATCTTTTCCTCCTTTCCATATTGAATTTAAAGGTCCTGTGAAATTGAAATGGGAGTTTTGTGGCTTTTAGGCTATTTTTGTTAGCTGGAGGGTCATGTAGATGCTAATGCATGCTTGAAAGGTTGCAAAATTATCTTTTTGCAGATGCATTTAAACTTTATAGTCAACTGTTCAAAAGTGTGAGGTCAGTAATTTTTTTTAAATAAAGAAATTAGTGGTTTTATTTAGTAAGGATGCACAAAATTGTCTGTAAAGCTTTCAGATTGTTGCTGAAAATGACTAAAAGTTTGTTTTGTTTAATCGAAGCATCATATCAGCATATTAGAATGATTTCTTTAGGATCATGTGACACTGAAAGCTGCCGGAAGACAGTTTGAAATAAAGATTTTCATCAATTTTATTGCATACACTACCAGTCAAAAGTTTTTGAACAGTATGTTTTAAAGAAGTCTCTTCTGCTCACCAACCCTGAATTTATTTGATCCAAAGTACAGCAAGAACAGTAAAATTTTGAAATATTTTTACTATTTAAAAAAAATAATAATTATTTGAATATATTTTAAAATGTAATTTATTTTTGTGATTTCAAAGCTGAATTTTCCAGTAACGTGATCCTTCAGAAATCATTCTAATATGCCGATTTATTGCTCAAGAAACATTTATTATTATTATCAATGTTGAAAACAGTTGTGCTGGAAACTTTGATGTGTTTTTTTTCAGGATTCTTTGATTGAAAGAAAGTTCTAAAGAACAGCATTTATTTGAAATAGAAATTTTCAGCAATTTTATTGCATACACTACCAGTCAAAAGTTTTTGAACAGTATGTTTTTAATGTTTTTAAAGTCTCTTCTGCTCACCAACCCTGAATTTATTAAATCCAAAGTACAGCAAAAACAGTCAAATTTTGAAATATTTTTACTATTTAAAATAAAAATTTTTATTTGAATATATTTTAAAATGTAATTTATTTCTGTGATTTCGAAGCTGAATTTTCCAGTAACGTGATCCTTCAGAAATCATTCTAATATGCTCATTTATTGCTCAAGAAACATTTATTATTATTATCAATGTTGAAAACAGTTGTGCTGGAAACTTTGATGTGTTTTTTTTTCAGGATTCTTTGATTGAAAGAAAGTTCTAAAGAACAGCATTTATTTGAAATAGAATTTTTTATCAGTACACTACCAGTCAAAAGTTTTTGAACAGTATGTTTTTTAAGAAGTCTCTTCTGCTCACCAACCCTGAATTTATTGAATCCAAAGTGCAGCAAAAACAGTCAAATTTTGAAATATTTGTACTATTTAAAATAACATTTTATTTGAATATATTTTAAAATGTAATTTATTTTTGTGATTTCAAAGCTGAATTTTCCAGTCACACAATCCTTCAGAAATCACTTCATTTCTCTGAAATAGAAATCTTTTGTAACATTATACATGTCTTTATCATCACTTTTTTGGATCAATTAAAAGCATCCTTGCTAAATAAATGTATTAATTTCTATAATTTCTTCCAAAAATGTTACAAACGCTAAATATTTCAGATAAATGCTGATCTTTGGATTTTGCTATTCATTTAAATAATCCTGAAAAAATTAGTGTTTTAAATATTAATAATAAAAAAAATGTTTCTTGAACAGCAAATCAGAATATTAGAATGATTTTTTGAAGGATCGTTTGACACATGGAGTAATGATGCTGAAAATTTATTGTTGAAATTACAGTAATAAATTTCATTTAAAATATGTTTAAATAAAAAAACATTCAGTTTAAATTGTTATAATATTTCACAATATTATTGTTTTTACTGTATTTTTTGATCAAATAAATGCAGCCTTGGTGAGCACGATACTCATTTTAAAAACATTTTATGTCTTACCGACCCCAAACTTTTGAATAGTTCAATATTTCATGAAGGTTTTCACAATTGAGCAGAAAAACAAGGAAAAAGATCAAGGAAAGACAGCTTTTTATTGGTAGTCTTTTTCTTGAAGTTTGTCAATTGGAATAAACTCATGATTTTCTCTTGTTTCTTTCACAGGTGATGAAGGAGATAACTTCTATGTGATTGATCAGGGAGAAGTTGATGTAAGTTCAATATTTCATCCCTGTTTCTACAGTCAAACTCACACATGTGCTACTAAAGTCATGAAACCGTCTTTATTAAAGGGTTAGTTCACCCAAAAATGAAAATTCTGTCATTAATTACTCACCCTTATGTCGTTCTAAACCCTTAAGACCTTTGTTAGTCTTCGGAGCACCAATTAAGATATTTTTGATTAAATCCAAGAGCTTTCTGACCCTGCATAGACAGCAATGCAACTGACACATTCAAGACCCAGAAGGGTAGTAATGACTTTGTTAAAATAATCCATGTGTCTAGTGGTTCAACCAGAATTTTATCAAGCTACAAGAATACTTTTTGTGCGCAAAAACAAACATACAAAAAAAGCGACTTTATTCAACAATTTCTTCTATTTTGTGTCAGTCCTCTGTTGAAATCATAAGACATGTTTGAGACATTCCTGGGATTTGGTGCCTTTTGTGTGCCCAGTAAAGATCATGATGTTATTTTCTTGAAATTTTCAACAACATCAGTTTTAAATCAGTTTTAGTCTTTTACATAAATACCACCTTTTGAACTTTAAGCATATTTAAAAAAAAAAAAAAAGTAATAATCTAAACATTTTACAGCATTTTAAACCACCAAATATCACCATTTTTCAATGTCCACCATGTTTTCTGACACTAACAGGGTGGACATTTAGACCTAAAATCAGCTATTACACTGTCTGAGCAAAACCCAGGTCTGTCAAGTAAAGAATAAAATGTTTTTTTTTAATGCTACTTTTACAAAAAAGTCTTTCTATTTACTTTTTCATATTCCCCTTAACAGGCTGGACATGTTGAAGTTGACCACATCAAATTGGAAAGATAAAATAAGTAAAAACAGACAGAGGAAAATAGAGGCTCTCACTCACCTCCCCAGTTGTTTTTCCTCTAATGAAATGATGTCAGCCATTTGTTTGTAATTTTCTTTTTCCAACTTTCATTTAAAGAGCCAATAGTCGAACCGAATTGTGTTCGGATTATGGTGATAATAATTTGAGGGATAGGTAAAAGCTAAAAACCTTTATTTATTTTTTAAAATTAATTTAATACTTAGAAAATATACAGTATGTCACAAAAGTGAGTACACCCCTCACATTTCAGCAACCATTTTAGTATATCTTCTCAAGGGACAATATTATACAAATGAAACTTGGATATATTTTCGAGTAGTCAATGTCCAGCTTGTATAGCACTATAGATTTACTGTCCTCTGAAAATAACTCAACATACAGCCATTATTGTCAAAATAACTATCAACAAAAGTGAGTACACCCTAAGTGAACTTGTCCAGAGTGTCAATATATTGTGTTAGCAACATTGTTATCTGGCACTGCCTTTATCATCCTGGGCATGGAATTGGCCAGAGCTGCACAGGTTGTTGCTGGGATCCTCTTTCACTCCTCATGGAGCTGTTGAAAGTTAGACACATGGTGCTTCTCCACCTTACGCTTGAGGATGCCCCACAGGTGCTTAATAGGGTTCAGCTCTGGAGACATACTTGGCCACCCCATCACCTTCACATTCAGCATCCTCAGCAAGGCAGTTGTCATCTTGGTGGTGTGTTTGGGGGTCATTATCATGTTGGAAAACTGCCGTTCGTTCCAGTTTCTGGAGGGACGGCATTATGTTTTGCTTCAGAATGTACAGTACATAATGGAATCCATGTTTCCCTCAATGAACTGCAGCTCCCCAGCACCAGCAGCACTCATGAAGCCCCAGACCATGATGCTACCAGCACAATGCTTGACTGTAGGCAACACAAAATTTTCTTGGTACTCCTTATCAGGGCATCGCCACACATGCTGGACACCATCTGAGCCAAATATGTTTATCTTATAGTCTCATCAGACCACAGGACATGGTCTTCCAGTAATTCATGCTCTTGGTTGTCTTCAGCAAACTGTTTGCAGGCTTTCTTGTGAGCCAGCTTCAGAAGAGGCATCCTTCTGGGATGACGCCTATGCAAACGGACTTGTTGCAGTGTTTGGAGTATGGTCTGAGCACTGACAAGCTGACTTTCTACTTCTGCAACCTTTAAAGCAATGCTGGCAGCACTCATACATCTGTTTTTTTGAAGCCAGGTTCGTTGATCGACCCTTGCAACGCCAATCTTGGAAAACGTCTGTACGACCCTGACCACTATCCTAGAATCTAGACGCGCACCTATCGGCAGCAAATTACATTTTCTTCCAAGGGCAGTCTAGTTACTCTCCATTCACTTGAGATTTCTAAAAATCCAAAATCGACCGGGCCAATCACGAGTCGGTGGGCGGGTTTAACATGATGACGACTGACGTGCGACCATAAGTTCCGTCAGACATTCTCTGGTTCCGTGAGAGATAGAGCGATGGCTGCTGCTAGCAAACAACTTTCTTTCGAATTGGCTTTGGCCGCCACTCTGAAAGTACGGTGGCCGACAGAGGCCAACGCGCTGCAAACAAGAAAACACATGCAAACAGAAAAAACAACAACAAATTAAGAAAACATCTTCATCAGTTTGACAACACAGGCGCTGCAAAGCCTCACAACGCAAACGCAAATACGGAAACGCGCTGCAAATTCTCACAACACAACCAAACTCAGAAACGCGCTGCGAACACACGAGGGCGCTGCAAACTAACAAACGCGCTGCATATAGCTCGGTCCACAACGGAAATGTTTCAGGGGGACCTCAAAAAGTGACGAACCCATCTGGGACCTGATTATTTGTTCAGTGGCTGTTGGTCAGAGCAGAGGTGTTATCGGTGAACTATCACCTTTTAGTGATAGTATAGTATCATTTAAATGTAATAGTGATATAAATAATCAGGTAATATAGTGATATAAATAATCAGGTAATATAGTGATATAAATAATCAGGTCCCAGATGAGTTCGTCACTTTTTGAGGTCCCCCTGAAACATTTCCGTTGTGGACCGAGCTATATGCAGCGCGTTTCTGAGTTTGGTTGTGTTGTGAGAATTTGCAGCGCGTTTCCGTATTTGCGTTTGCGTTGCGAGGATTTGCAGCGCCTGTGTTGTCAAACTGATGAAGATGTTTACTTAATTTGTTGTCGTTTTTTCTGTTTGCATGTGTTTTCTTGTTTGCAGCGCGTTGGCCTCTGTCGGCCACCGTATGAAAGACTTGAAGTTAAGCTTTTCTCTGAGAAAAGAACAAGACACTGCACTGAGGTCGTTCTTACAAAACAAGGATGTATTTGGAGTTTTGCCAACCGGATACGACAAAAGTTTGATCTACCAGCTAGCTCCGCTGGTGGGAAAACCCATGGGACTCTGACTATGTCACCTTCTTCGTTGCTCTGATTGGTTGTAGGCAGCGCTTTCCTATTGCGTGGAGAGGGAGTTTGAAAGACAACCATTTATCCCACCCCTCCGGTTGAGCCCTGTCTATGGAGAGTGCCCAGACCCTACATTTATGTGGGTCTGGCTCGTCAGGCTACCTGACCACTGTAGTGTAACTCGGTTTCAGGGTGTTCAGTGCTGAACCACTTGTAGCCTTGGCCATCTTTGTGGAGAGCAATAATTCTAATTCTCAAATCCTCAGAGAGTTCTTTGCCATGAGGTTTCATGTTGAACATCCAGTGATCAGTATGAGAGAATTATACTAAAGCACCTCATTTTAACTGCTCTAATACAAGATACACAACGTTGTATGGTACTGTCAAGCAGACAAAAACATGATGAATAGGACATGTGGCTTTGCATGGTTAAACAGCATATCACTGTTATCACTTAGGGTGTACTCACCTTGAACAAGAATGGCTGTTTGTTGAATGATTTTCAGAGGACAGTAATTCTATAGTGCTATACCAGCTGCACATTGACTACTTTAAAATATATCCAGGTTTCATTTCTATAGTATTGTCCCTTGAGAAGATATACTAAAATGGTTGCTGAAATGTGAGGGGTGTACTCACTTTTGTGACATACTGTATATACATTAGAGAACACTATTACTGATATACCAAACCAAAAAAAATATCGCTCATCATAATGGAGTCATTATTTTTGTTTTCTTTGCACACTAAAAGTATTCTTGTAGCTTCAGAACATTGTGTTGAACCACTGATGTCACATGGACTATTTTATCGATGTCCTTACTACCTTTCTGGCCCTTGAATGTGGTAGTTGCATTGCTGTCTATGCAGGGTCAGAAAGCTCTCGGATTTAAAGACTAAATATAACTTAATTTGTGTTCTTAAGATGGACAAAAGTTTTACAAGTTTGGAATGACGTGAGGGTGAGTAATTAATGACAGAATTTTCATTTTTGGATGAACCGGCCCTTTAAGGCCTAGGGCAGCAATGAACACATTCACATTCGCAATACATTTGTTCATATAGCAAGTGTGACAGGGTGAATCTTACGAAATGTCTTATAAAATAGGTCTAAACTGTATGATAAAAATCTTACCCAGTGAACTGAAAAAAACTGAAGAAAAAAAACACTAAAAAACTGGAACACTTACTGCCATTGTTTTACCTTCCCAAAAGATGACATGGATAAGGTTCAAGTGAAATCATGTTTTGTTATCTCCACAGAGAATCCACTTACTATGTTTTGTTTTAAAGAGAAGATAATAAGCTTTAAAATAGATTTGTTTTTTAAACACGTTTTTTTTTTCTCTCGGAAGTTGTCTTTATCTTTCTGGGAATCTGTAGCGTCTTCCTCTCCCTGTTTTGTTTCTGTAGTAAATAGGATTGTTTAGTTTAAAGCTGCTTTTTCCACACTTTTCCAGCATTTTTATTTTTTTTTCCCCAGAGTCCATTAATAATGGCAGTCATGGCTTCCTGAACTGAAAATGGTCATAGTTTAGTTTTAATGACCATTTTCCACGCTCTCTGTGACTCTTTAAACAGACTGTTTATGCTACTGTACATTTAAGATTACATGAATATTATCTCTTTACATGTGAAACAACTAACAACCGCTGTGACAAGTTGCTGAATAATAAATAGTAAATGTGAATGCATTTGAATCAATCCTACAATTCTAAAGTTTAGGGTTGTTAAGATTTTTTAAATGTTTTTTTGAAAAAGGGGTCTTTTGTTCATCAATTCTGCATATATTTGATCTATAAAACGGTAATATTGTGAAATATTTTTTTTACGATTTCTAATAACTGTTTTAAATTTGTATATCTTTTCATTACTCCAGTCTTCAGTGCCACATGATTTTCCAGAAATTCTAAAATGCTGATTTACAAAGAAACATTTTTTTCTTATTATTATTATCAAAGTTAAAAACAGTTGTGCTGCTTAAATTTTTTGTGGAAACTTTGATAAATATTTTTTAGGATTCTTTTGAAAGAAAGTTCAAAAGAACAGCATTTATTTGAAGTAGAATTTTTCATCAAATTAATGCATCTTTGCTGGACATACACTACCAGTCAAAGGTTTTTGAACAAGGTATAATGTTTTTTAAAGAAGTCTCTTCTGCTCACCAAGCCTGTATTTATTTGATCCAAAGTACAGCAAAAACAGTACTATTTAAAATAACTGTTTTCTATTTAAATATATTTTAAAATGTAATTTATTCCTGTGATTTCAAAGCTGAATTTTTAGCGGCATTACTTCAGTCACATGATCCTTTAGAAATCCTGATATCTAATATTCTGATTTGCTGCTCAAAAAGCATTTATTATTATTATGTTGAAAACCGCTGAGTAGAATTTTGTCTGGTTTCTTTGATGAATAGAAAGTTCAGGAGAACAGCATTTATCTGAAACAGAAACCTTTTGTAACATTATAAATGCTTTATCATCACTTTTGATCAATTAAAAGCATCCTTGCTAAATAAAAGTACCCCCCCCCCCCAAAAAAAAAAAATTATACTGACTTCAAGCTTTTGAACGGTATAGTGTATAATGTTACAAAAGCTTGTTATTTCAGATAAATGCTGATCTTTGGATCTTTCTATTCATCGAATCTTGAAACAAAGAAATGTACTCAATTGTTTTAAATGGTGATGATATTAATAATAATAAATAATGATTTCTGAATGATCATGTGACACTGAAGTCTGAAGTTGTGATGCTAAAATGTGAAATTACAGGAATAAATTACATTTTATAATATATTCTCATAGAAAACAGTTATTTTAAATAGAAAAAAATATTTCAAAAACTGTTTTTGCTGTACTTTAGATCAAATAAATGCAAGCTTGGTGAACAGAAGAAACTTCTTTAAAAAATAATAAAAAAATAATACTTTTCTAAAACTTTTGACTGGTAGTGTAAATACTAAATTCCTCAAAAAAAAGAAAGAAAAGAAAAAAATCCTACTGAACCCAAACTTTATATAGTAGAGAACAAATGTGGGTAGCCATATATTAATTTGCTATTGTTTGTGGCATCACAATTTTCACAACTTCTGGTTGGACCATTTTTAATCTAAGGACTTCTGAGTATTCAGCAAGCTCTGTTATTTTAAAAGAGCAAGATAGTAGAAGAAAATGTTGAAGAAGTAAAAGTCAAACAAGCCAAAGTGGAAGAAAAGTTGAAGAAGCAAACTTCGAAAGAGTCGAAGAAGCAGAAGTCTGGAAAAAAGTCAAAGAAGGCAAAGTAGCCAAAGTCGAAGAAAAAGTCAAAGAAACGGAGGTCGAAGAAAAAGTCAAAGAAGTCGAAGAAGCCAAAGTAGAAGAAAAAGTCGAAGAAGCAGAAGTCTGGAAAAAAGTCAAAGAAGGCAAAAAGCCGAAGTTGAAGAAAAAGTTTAGGCTGAAGTAGAAGAAAAAGTCAAAGAAGCAGAGGTCGAAGAAAGAGTCAAAGAAGTCAAAGAAACCGAAGTAGAAGAAAAAGTCAAAGAAGCAGAAGTCGAAGAGAAAGTTGAGGAAGCAGAAGTTGGAGAATACATTTTCAAAAAAGTCAAAGAGGCAGAAGTCAAAAAAGTAAAAGAAGGTGAAGAAGCAGAAGTCTAAGAAAAAGTCAAAGAAGTCGAAGAAGCCAAAGTCAAAGTCTAAGAAGCAGAAGTCGAAGAAGCAAACTTCGAAAAAGTCGAAGAAGCAGAAGTCGGAAAAAAGTCAAAGAAGGGGAAGAAGTCAAAGTCGAAGAAAAAGTTGAGGCCAAAGTAGAAGAAAAAGTCAAAGGAGCAGAAGTTAAAAAAGCGAAAAAGGTCTAAGAAAAATTCAAAGAAGCAGAAATCGATGAAAAAGTTGAAGAAGCAGAAGTCAAAGAAAAAGTTGAAAAAGCCGAAGTAGAAGAAAAAAGTTGAAGAAGCAAAAGTTGAAGAAAAAGTCAAAGAAGTCGAAGAAACTGAAGTAGAAGAAAAAGTCGAAGAATCAGAAGTTGGAAAAGAAAACTTCGGAAAAGTGAAAGAGGCAAAAGTCGAAGCAAAAATTGAGGCCAAAGTAGAAGAAAAAGTTAAAGGAGCAGAAGTTAAAAGAGCAAACATCTGAAAAGTCGAAAAAAGTCAAAGAAAAATTCAAAGCAGAAATCGATGAAAAAGTCAAAGGAGCAGAAGTCAAAGAAGCAAATGTCAAAAAAGTCAAAGAAAAATTCAAAGAAGCAGAAATCGATGAAAAAGTCAAAGGAGCAGAAGTCAAAGAAGCAAATGTCAAAAAAAGTCAAAGAAAAATTCAAAGAAGCAGAAATCGATGAAAAAGTCAAAGGAGCAGAAGTCAAAGAAGCAAAAGTCGAAGAAAAAGTCAAAGAAGTCCAAGTAAAAAAAGTCGAAGAAGCAGAAGTCAATGAAGTTGAAGAAGCAGAAGTTGAAGAAAAAGTCAAAGAAGGAAGTTGAAGGAAGTCTTCGACTTTTTTCTCTTCACAAACGTACACATTTGAAAGCTGTATGTTAATATTCTTAATGTTATTAGCAGTCTTGTATGTCTCGAGTCTGTTCTCCTCGTGTGTTGCTCAGTGATCCTCTGTGTGATATATCGGTGCTAATATTTCTCCTCTGCTCTGGACGAGCTCCGAGGGCACGTTGAGTCAGCACTGGGTCACTGCCACATCAGATTGCTGCGTATGGAGCTCCTGGGTCAGAGCCAGCACACTGAGACCAGCAGCGTCCTGCTTGCTCTGTCCACCCTACGCTACGCTAATGCTGTCAAACACATACAAAATACAGACATTAATCCATCTTCTCATACATGTAAGCGAGAACGCACAGCTCCATAAAGCTCCTAGACACACGCAAACACGCAGGAATGCATCTCCAATGCAATGGTGATGTCTCTCATTAGCAGAAAGGATAAATCTGCTGTGACTTTGGAGCGCATAGTACTGCATGCTAATTGAGAAAGTTGGAATTCATTAAGACACACAGTCGCACACACTCTTTTGTGAAAAAACAGCACTTTGAATCACTTGAAGGAGTGTATTTGCTGTTATTTTTATGGGAGTTGTTCCAATAAAATGACTTTGTACAAATAAAAGGAGTAGTTCATTTCCAGAACTAAAATTTACAAGTAATGAACTCACCCTGTCTTCCAAGATGTTCATGTCTTTCTCTCTTCAGTCGTAAAGAAATTATGTTTTTTTTTTTTTTAAGGGAAAAAAAATCCAGGAATTATTTCCATATGGTGGACTTCAATGGTGGCTGTGAGTTTAAACTTTCAAAATGCATTTTTAATGCAGCTTCAAAGGGCACTAAACAAGGAAATAAGGGTCTTATCTAGCGAAACAATGGGTTATTTTCTAAAAGAAATTACAATTTATATAATTATTAACCTCAAATGTTCATATTGTCTAGCTCTGTGATGCACATGTGTACTCTATAAACTATACTCCAACTATAAAGTCACCGCTGTTTTACCGAAATGTAAAGGGTGTTTGACCTTCTTTGCACGTTTACTTTGTAAACACTGAGTCGGTACTTATGCAGCAATTTAGGATGATTTTGAAGTTGGAGGAGGAAATGAGATGGGATTTTTTCGACATAAGTTCACGCAGAGCTAGACAAATTTATTTACAAAATAACCAATCGTTTCGCTAGATAAGACCCTTATTCCTCGTCTGGGATCATTTAGAGCCCATTGAAGCTGCATTTTGGAAGTTCAAACTCAGGGGCACCTTAGAAGTCCACTATATGGAGAACATTCCTGAATTTTTTTCCTCAAAAAACATAATTCCTTTACGATTGAAGAAAAAATGGGCATGAACATCTTGGATGATGACAGGGTGAGTACATTATATGTAGAATTTTGTTCTGGAAGTAAACTACTCCTTTAAAAGGATAGTTCACCCAAAAATGAAAATCTTGTCATAATTTACAAACCTGTATGAATTTACAGACGCACACACAAAAAAAGATATTTTAAAGAATATTAGTAACCAAACAGTTGACGCTACCCATTGACTTCCATATTATAGAAAAAAAATTGCTATGGAATTCAATGGCTACCATCAACAGTTTGATTACCAACTTTCTACAAACTTCTTTGGTGTTCAGCAACAAAAAGAAACTCATACAGGTTTAGAACGACATGAGGGTAATGATATCAAAATTTTCATTTTTGGGTGATCTCTCACGTTACAGATAATTTACTCACCCCCTTCTCATACAAGATGTTTATGTCTTTCTTCAGTTCAAGAAATTGTGTTTTTTGAGGAATGCATTTCTCTCCATATAATGGACTTCAATGGTGCCCCTGAGTTTGAACTTCCAAAATGCAGTTTAAATGCAGCTTCAAAGGGCTCTAAACGATCCCAGCTGTAGAATAAGGGTCTTATCTAGTGAAACGATTGGTTCTTTTCTAAAAAAAAATTTTTTTTAAATTTACCTACTCTTTAACCTCAACCGCTCGTCTTGTCAAGATTTCTGGTTAAATACAGTTAGGGTATGTCAAAAAAATCCCATCTCATTTTTTCCTCCAACTTTAAAATCACCCTACAGTACATCGCTGTTTTACCTTTTTTTGTAAAGGGCGTTTGACCTTCTTTGCACATTCACTTTGTTAACACTGAGTCGGTACTTCTGCAGCGATGTAGAACGATTGAAGTTGAAGGAGAAATTAAGATGGAAGTTTTTCAACATACCCTAACTGTTTTGACCTAAAATGCACAGAGTTCACACAGACCTACACGAAGATGACTGGTTGAGGTTAAAAAGTATATAAATTGTACATATTTTAAGAGGCACTTCTTCCTTGACTGGGATCGTGTAAAGCTTTTTGAATCTGCATTTAAACTGTATTTTGAAATTTCAAACTCAGGGGCACCATAGAAGTCCATTATATGAAGAACATTCCTGAACATTTTTAAAGTTTTTAAATTTTTTAAAAAAAATTTTACTTTTTAACCTCTTGTCTTGCCAAGTTCTGTGTGAACTGTTTTTTTCCCCGGTTCAACACAGTTAGGGTATGTCTAAAAACTCCCATCTCATTTTCTCCTCCAACTTCAAAATTGTCATATATCACTGTTTTACCTATTTTTGTAAAGGCATTTGACCTTCTTTACATGCTTACATGTTTACTACACTGGGTCGGTACTTCTGCAGCAGAAAATAAGGCGAGAGTTTTTCAACATACCCTAACTGTCATAAACAGGAATACACAGAGTTGACGCAAAGCTAGACAAGACAAGCATTTGAGGTTAAAAGTATATAAATTGTAAATGTATTTAAAAAATAACCAATCGTTTCGCTAGATAAGACCCTCATTCCTCGACTGGGATCATTTGGAGCATTTTAAAGCTGCATTTGAACTGCGTTTTGGAAGTTCAAACTCAGGGGGACCATAGAAGTCCACTATGTGGAGAACATTCCTGAAATGTTTTCCTCAAAATAATTCCTTTACGACTGAAGAAAGACAAACACAAACATCTTAGATGAAAGGGGGTGAGTACATTATCTGTAATTTTTTTTTTTCTTTAATATGTGACAGGTAGATTGTTGCAAGGATAGTACGCACACTTTCTCACCTTGGGTGACATGTTGGCTGTCTCTAAGAAGGCTGTGACCCGAACCTGTTCCAGTGGCCGGTCTGGAGAGCTGAGATACCTGTGGAATGTGTCTTGGATGGCTGACAGGCCGCTGGACAGTAGATGAGCGTTTATTTCTGCTCCATGTGTTAGCTTTTTTTTATCTCTCCTCATAAACTCAACAAGTGGATTGTGTGTCCGCAGGTGAAACTTAACCGGCCTTTGTGGAAAATGAGAAAGAGCCTCCTTGTGCTCGTCTATGTGTGTGGCTGTTGAAAACCACATGCTGACACACAGATTCACTGAGATATTCTCTCCTCTAGCATCTTATGGTTATGCCAGAGTGAAAGACAAAACAGGGGGAAAGAGTCTCAAGGTGTTATCTAATTCCTCGTAAGACACTTTAGAGGATCCAGCAGGGTTGAGGAGATAGAAGGAGCGAGTGTGTTATCAGATCACCTGTCTCACCGTGAATGCCCTTGACTGTCATTATGAAACGGGAGTTCAGTCTATCCATGAAGATAGAGATATAGTCACTTTGTGGTTTCTGTTTAAATGGCCTTTTTCTATTCACGGTATTCATTTTCAGAATCGTATTCAAAATGTAATAGGTGAATTTCAGAAGAAATCTGTCAAGAAGTGTGCGAGACCAAGAAATTGTAATTTGCATAAAAATATTGGTAATGCAAGAAAATAATATTTGTTTGATTTTTTTTTTTTTTTTGTCCTCCGTAACATTATTGTTGTCATAGCACATTTTTCCACAATTTTCATTGTTGTAGTGCAAATATGATTTCTGAAGGATCATGTGACACTAAAGACTGGAATAATGATGTTGAAAATTCAGCTTTGCCAATAAATTTTATTTTTGTTATAATATTTCACAATATTACCATATTTTTAATTAGATAAATACATTAAATGTACTTTTTTTAAATTTTCTTAAAATATATTCAGATAGAAAATAGTAATTGTGAATTATTATAATATTTTATAGTATTACTGTTTTTACTGTAGTTACACAATAGTTCCATCTTTTTAATCAAATAATATACTATGAATGTATGTCATCAATATTTTATTTTATTTTATTTTATTTTATTTTATTTTATTTTAATGGTGATCGTAATTGTCCGTATATATATATATATATATATATATATATATATATATATATATATATATATATATATATATATATATATATATATATATATATTACAAATTATAATTATAATACCTTACAATATTAATGTTTTTACTGTTTACACAATATTACCATATTTTTATTAAAATAATATATAATAAAAGTACTTTTTTAATAATATTATCTCAAAATAAATATTTTTCAATAAATGTAATAAAAGTATTGCACTATATTGTTTTATTTTATATTTATTTTATTTTAATGTTGATTGTCATCGCCTCAGTAAAAGTATAATTATAGATGTAAATTAAAATTTAAAATGTATTGAGATAAAAAAATTTATGTAAAATGTAATATTTTATAATGTTACTGTGTTTACACAATATTACCATATTTTTAATGAAATATAAAATAAAAGTACTTTTTAAAAATATATTATTTAAAAGTATTACAATATTTAAAAATATTAATATATTATATTATATTATATATTCTGATAGAAAATAATAATTGTAAATTATAATAATATTTTGCAATATTACTGTTTTTACTGTTTACACAATATTACCCTTTTTTTATCAAATAATATACAATAAATACAATTTTATTAAAAAATATTCTTTCAAAAATAAATATTTTTCAATAAAAAATATAGTACTATATAAAATTATATTTTAATGGCTGTCGTAATTGTCTCAAAAGTAGCTATATATATACAGTATATACATACATATATATTCTGATATATAATTATTTAAATTACATATTAAAATTGTAAATTATAAATGTAAAATTTAATTTTAAAATAAATTCAGATACAAAATTATATTTTTAAACTCTAATAGTATTTTACAGTATTACAGTTTTTACTGTTTACGCAATATTTCCATTTTTATAATCAAATAATATACAATAAATGTACTTTAAAAAAAATACTTTAAAAAAATTAATAACTTTATTAAAAAAATAAAAATATATTATATTATAATGACAATTGTTATTGTTCTAAAAGTAGCTGTATATATATATGCATCTAATATTACATTTTAAAATACATTTAGATAATAATTGTAAATTGAAATAATATCTCACAATATTACTTTTTTAGGTTTTACTGTGTTTAATCAAATAAATGCTGCCCCTGGTGAACATAAAAGACTTCTTTCAAAGTATTATACTACATTATATTATATTAATGCAAATTAGATTTTATTTTACATTGCAGTCCTACAACAAAAGAAGAACTGAGAATTTGGGGAGTCTTGCAATATCACTAATTGTCATGAAAATCATAATAGTCCTAAAAATGGACTTACTTATCATGAATATTCGGTTTCATCCAGCAATATCATGGAAGTCAAATGCCTTGTGAAGGCTGTTGTCTTCAATTAGCCATAGAAGGCATGTTCATGTGTATTATAAACAGAAATAAGTAATGATCTTTCTCTCTGTCTCTGCAGGTGTATGTAAACGGTGAATGGGTGACTAGTATCGGAGAGGGTGGTAGTTTTGGAGAGTTAGCCCTGATATACGGAACTCCTCGAGCTGCTACTGTGAAAGCCAAGACTGACCTGAAACTGTGGGGAATAGACAGAGACAGCTACCGACGCATCCTCATGGTATGAACACACACATTTTTGGGTGAACTGTCCCTTTAAATGTCTTGAGATTCCAGATTGACACTCTTGAGCATTGACTCAAACTAAACCAAACTTTCCAGCCTTTGGTATTCTTTAACTAAATACTTACCGTCTCGCTCATCGATGTAATCTGCATGGAGTGCTCCATCTGTAGCAGTGTTTGTGTTTGTAGAGTGTGTTGTAGAGTGTGGGAATGAATAAATGAATATTTCGAATGGCCTGTGAGCCTCCGTGGAAACTGTTTGCCACACAGAGCCTGACAAGGGACCAATTTAGATTTTTCTTTCAGGCCATCGTTTGGTCTCTTTAGTGTCTTTCTTGCTTTCTTATGCAAACACGCACTTTTGATGCAGACCTTACACACACACACTGTGTTCTGTGAGGGGAGAGACAGATTGTCAGATTGCAGTTATGCTGAGCTGCTCTTAATTAAACCAGTAAATTATGGTGTGTGTGGCTGCAGTCAATTAGAGATAAGTCAGTAATTTATATAGCTGTTTCTAAAATATGTCATATTCCACGTCCACACTGAGCATACAAGCTTTGACGTGTGTATCATGATGTGTGCAAATATACCTGGATAGTGTAGAAAAATATATTTTTTATCTTATATTTTTTATCTTATTTGATGGAAATCTTTTTTTTTTTTTTTGTCTGAAATGACTATTTTTACCAATGAAAGAAAGTCTTACTAGTATAATGTATAATAATAGTAATGATTGAGTATTTTACTTTTTGGTTCAACATGCATCTTGAACAGCTTTTTGAGTTAAGTGACGATTAAAAAAGAATAATTTATTTATGTTGTTATTATTTTATTTATTATTATATTATGTTCGATTTTTCTCATTGCATTCATGAGAATTTTAATAATTGTAAATCGCATGTGTACTTCAGTTTTACGTTTAATTTAGCGTTTTAAAGGTTTTCGATCAAAATGATGGGAAAAAATATTTATTTATTTATTTTTAATTATATGTTATATATTTAAATATTATATAATATATCATAAATATATATATATATTATAAATATTTAATAATATATTAAATATATTTTTCATATTACATTAATGAGTAATTTTACTTCTTGGTTAATATTTTAAACATAGTCTTCTCAATTAAATTGAGTAAAACAATATTTTTTATTTAATTATATCATATATTAAATATAGATATTTCATATTACATTAATGAGAATTTTAATTATTTTAAAAATAAATTCTTGAAAATAAATGTACAATTTGTAAAAGGTAATTCATGTTTTAATCAATTTATTTATTTATTTTTTAACTATATATTATATATATAAAATATATTTTTCACATTACATAATTGAGTATTTACTTTTTTGTTTAACATTTTCAGCATACATTTTGAAAGTTTTTTTTTTTCGATTAAAATGATGAGAAAAAATATGTATTTTAGTTATTTTTATTACATTATATTAATTTTAACACATTTTTATATAATTTTAATTATACATTAAATATATTTTTCACATTAGATGTATTTTACTTCTTTATGTAACATTTTCAACATACATTCTGAAAGTTTTTTTTTTTTTAAAGAATTGATGAGGAAACTTTTTATTTATTTATAAATATTTAATTATATATAAAATATATTTTTCACATTACATTATTGAGTATTTACTTTTTTGTTTAACATTTTCAGCATACATTTTGAAAGTTTTTTTTTTATTAAAATGATGAGAAAAATATGTATTTTAGCTATTTTTATTACATTATATTAATTTTAACACATTTTTATATAATTTTAATTATACATTAAATATATTTTTCACATTAGATGTATTTTACATCTTTATTTAACATTTTCAACATACATTCTGAAAGTTTTTTTTTGTTGAAAGAATTGATGAGGAAACTTTTTATTTATTTATAAATATTTAATTATATATGAAATATATTTTTCACATCACATTAATAAGTATTTTACTTTTTGATTTAACATTTTCAACGTACACTCTGAAAGGCTTTTCGATTGAAATGATGAGGAAAAAAATATTTATTTCTTTTTAATATATTACATATATTTAATTATATATTAAATATATTTTTCACTTTACAGTAATTAAGTATTTTACTTCTTGACTATATTTTCATACATTATGAAAGGTTTTTCGATTGAAATGATGAGAAAATAAATAGATTTTTTATAAATATTTAATTATATTAAATATGTTTTATAAGTATTTTACTTCTTGATTTAACATTTTCAGCATATATTTTAAAAGGTTTTTCGGTTAAAATTATGAGGAAAAAATATTTATTTATTATATATAATTATATATTAAATATATTTTTCTCATTAAATTTACATTACATTACATTAATAAGTATTTTACTTCTTAATTAACATTTTAACATTGTCTTCTCAATTGAAATGAGTAAAACATAATATTTTTAATTATATTATATATTAAATATATATATATTTCACATTACATTAATGAGAATTCTGATCATTGTAAAAATAAATGCTTAAATGAATCTACAATTTGTAAAATAGTAGACATAATGGGAATTATATATTTATAAATATATATTATTTTTATTTTATATATGATAATTGTTTATTTATTTTAATGTATTTATTCTTTAACGTTTATTTATTTTCATTTCATTCATGATTTATATAAACTATTTTTTTTTTCATTTTGATATTTTTTTCTATTTAAATTTAGATATTTTTTGCTTTTTGCTTTTTCTTCATACATCTTTTATTTAATATATTACCCAGACTAACTTTAAAGGAAAACACACTGTATTTTGGTCATTTATTTGAGAGACATTTTGCAGAGACATTTGCAATATTATTTATTTAAATATGATATTTTTATTTATTTTAGTTTTTTTTTTTACTTTTATTCATACATTTTTTATTCTCCAATTAATAATACTCAATATATTATAATTATTCAATACATTACCAGTTTCACAGACAAGGTTTAAGCCTAGTCCCAGACTAAAATGTAAGTCTTAGCTGTTTCAACTGAAAGAAACTTGCACTAATTGATCTTAAAACATATCAATGCCTTTGCCTTTGCTTTGTCTCAAGATGAACACCAGTAATGTTTTTATTTTTCAAGGCACGCTTATAAAAATTACTTAAATGTCCTAATTGAACTATGGCCTAATCCTGGTTTAATCTAATCCCTGTCTGTGAAACCAGGCCTTAGTTTTTGTATATATAAATATGTCTCAAGTTTCTCTATCAGAAGTGCTTTAGTTCACATTTTATACGCATGGTCTTTGTCATTCCCTCTAGTAAAGAGATCCTCACCGACACTTATTCAAGCTCCGCAGAGTCTGTCTATAGAAAACATATAGTGTTTATTTGGGAAATGTGGGGGAACTAATCCATTAAGCTTGACCAGCACTTGCCGGACGGCTGTAGATCACGATGTCATGCTTCACTTCAGTGTCTGCAGGCCATCTTAGATGTTCTGATGTTTTTGTATCTTCTTCTCAAACACCATGGGTGGAGAGGTCACTGACCTCGTAAGAGAGAAGAGCTTCACGGTCAGTCAGCGGCTGGACACTTGCGTCTCACATTTGGAGGTGATTTAGTTAATAAAGTTTACAGTCCATCTCGGATTAACATTTTGACTCCTTTAGGAGATGTTTCTCCTAAAATTAAATGTGCACTTCTAAAAATAAAGGTGCTTCACGATGCCATAGAAGAACCTTTTTTGTCTAAATGGGTCCATAAAAAACCTTAAACATCTGAAGAACCAGCAACAGAAGGTTCTTCAGATTATAAAAAGGTAAGAGAGATGGTTCTTTGTGGAACCAGAAATGGTTCTTCTATGGCATCACTGTGAAGATCCTTTCAAAGCATCTTTATTTTTTAAGAGTGTACTCAAATGACGCAATTGTTGACATGCAGTAAGCCACATGAGATGTCTTAAATCTGAGAACGGAGACTTCAGTCTCCATTTAAGTCCTTTATTTAACCTCATTCCTCTCTTGAAGAAACAACTGACAGAAGATCATTTGTGATTTTTCTTTCCTACGAGACCGTCTCCGCTTAATGTGTTTCTGTGTGTTTTATTTGAGTATTAGAGAGAGACAGAGCTGAAAAAAAGACAACACTAGGAACAAAGGAGAAGGAAGCCAAAACTTTGCTTTAATCTGGATGTTTATAGTTCTTCTTCAGCAGCGTGTTTGAGGAAAGTCCCCCTGCTTTGTTCTCAGCGCCGTGTTTCTTATTCTTGCTCCGTAGAGACTGATTAGAGGGCAAGGGATTCTGTTACCTGATGTCCTCCATGTGTCTTTTCTAACTGCTGCTTCAATGTTTTTTTTTTTCTTTTTTTTTTTTTTAGGGAAGCACATTGAGGAAGAGGAAGATGTATGAAGAGTTCCTCAGTAAGGTGTCTATACTTGGTAAGTCATGAGTCCCATTAAAAGAGTAATTCTTATTGTAAGTTGCTATCAAATTTTAGTTTATAAATTTCTGTATAGTCCAATTTGGAGTAGACGTCACAGTTAAGTCACTTGCACCTGCGCATGCATTGTGGTGGAAGAAAAACACTGGTAACAGGTGGAGGGAAATGGGTCAAATCAGTGGAATAAGACAAAAAAAAGTATTGTTGTGCCTTTGGATGTCAGAATCGCTATGCAATTCATTTTTAAAGAATACTGTCGTCAAAGATGGCATTTGAAGCTAAACGCAGATGTTTAAACGTACTGACTAATGGATGAAACCTGCTATGATTACTCTGCTTTTAAAGCAAAAATTAGATTTAAACAGTAGGTCTATGCACTATTCACATATTATGCAGTTTATAGTGGATGCAATGAAATGCTATTTAAACCTATAACATTTTACATAACATTTAGCTATTTTATCTCACAATTCTGGCTTTTATTTTCACAAATGCAAGTTTATATCTCCTAGTTCGGATTTTATAACTCGATTTAACTCAACAATAGCAAGTTTGTCAGTTCACTGCAAAATATGCAAAAATTCTTAAATGAAGAAGGATTTTCTAGACAAGTAAAAATTATTTTCTTAAATCAAAATTAAGTGCGTTTTTGCTTGAAACAAGCTAAATAATCTGCCAATGGGGTAAGAAAAATAATCTTGGTTTTTTTGTTTTAAATAAGATTTTTTTTATGCTTACCCCGTTGGCAGATTATTTTGCTTGTTTTAATTAAAAACTCACTTAATTTTGACTTGTTTTTTTCTGAAAACAAGAAAATAATTTTTACTTGTCTAGAAAATCCTCCTTGATTTAAGAATTTTTTCCGATACTTTGGCTAGAAACAAGACAAAAAATCTAAGTAAGAAAAGCATTTTTTGCGGTGTTACAAGGTAAAAAAGCGAGAAGCCAGAAGCGTGGGATATAGAGTCATTAGTCTGAGCCGAGGGGAAAAAAGAGAATGATTTTTCTTATCAGAATTGTGAGATATAATCTCGGAATTGCGAGAATAAAGTCAGAATTTTTAAATTTGAATTTAAATTTACATTTTTCTTTTACTCTATGGCTTTTATAGACTGCTAATTTAAAAATTTATATTTTAAAAAATAATCTAAAAACTTCTAGAACACTGAAGCATTTTGGTATACAAGCAAATTTCACTTGCAAGTAAAAAGAAATGGCAAGTTATGAATTAAATGTGAAATTTTAAGATTTAAAAATTTTCGTAACTTGTACTTTTTTTTTTTTTTTTTTTACGGTGTACAGTCATGGCCAAAAGTTTTGAGAATGACAAAGATATTAGTTTTCACAAAGTTTGTTGCTAAACTACTTTTAGATCTTTGTTTCAGTTGTTTCTGTGATGTACTGAAATATAATTACAAGCACTGCATACGTTTCAAAGGCTTTTATCGACAATTACATGACATTTATGCAAAGAGTCAGTATTTGCAGTGTTGGCCCTTCTTTTTCAGGACCTCTGCAATTCGACTGGGCATGCTCTCAATCAACTTCTGGGCCAAATCCTGACTGATAGCAACCCATTCTTTCATAATCACTTCTTTTGCTGTTTGTCAGAATTAGTGGGTTTTTGTTTGTCCACCCGCCTCTTGAGGATTGACCACAAGTTCTCAATGGGATTAAGATTTGGGGATTTTCCAGGCCATGGACCCAAAATTTCACGGTTTTGGTCCCCGAGCCACTTAGTTATCACTTTTGCCTTATGGCACGGTGCTCCATCGTGCTGGAAAATGCATTGTTCTTCACCAAACTGTTGTTGGATTGTTGGAAGAAGTTGCTGTTGGAGGGTGTTTTGGTACCATTCTTTATTCATGGCTGTGTTTTTGGGCAAAATTGTGAGTGAGCCCACTCCCTTGGATGAGAAGCAACCCCACACATGAATGGTCTCAGGATGCTTTACTGTTGGCATGACACAGGACTGATGGTAGCGCTCACCTTTTCTTCTCCAGACAAGCCTTTTTCCAGATGCCCCAAACAATCGGAAAGAGGCTTCATTGGAGAATATGACTTTGCCCCAGTCCTCAGCAGTCCATTCGCCATACTTTTTGCAGAAGATCAATCTGTCCCTGATGGTTTTTTTTGGAGAGAAGTGGCTTCTTTGCTGCCCTTCTTGACACCAGGCCATCTTCCAAAAGTCTTGGCCTCACTGTGCGTCAGATGCGCTCACACCTGCCTGCTGCCATTCCTGAGCAAGCTCTGCACTGGTGGCACTCCGATCCCGCAGCTGAATCCTCTTTAGGAGACCATCCTGGCGCTTGCTGGACTTTCTTGGATGCCCTGAAGCCTTCTTAACAATGCAGTGGAAAGTTTTTTCGGGATTAAGTTAATTTTCATTTTCAAAGAAGGACTATGCAATTCATCTGATCACTCTTCATAACATTCTGGAGTATAAGCAAATTGCTATTATAAAAACTTAAGCAGCAACCTCTCCAATTTCTAATATTTATGTAATTCTCAAAATGTTTGGCCACGACTGTATGCAGGTGTACACCATAAAAAAAAAAAGAATCTTCTCATTAGAACCATTGTTAGAACCAGAGTTTTATTTTTAAGTGACTCTAAAATTTCCAGAATTTTTTTATTTATTCTCTGGTTCTGTAGAAAAACATCATGTGCTGGTGGTTCAATAACTCTGAACCTAAATTAACCTTTAAGAACTTTGTTTTACCTTCAAATGTTCAAATAGTAACTCAAGAACCAAAAATGTTGCCAAAAACGGTTCTTTAGAAGCTGAAGGTTCTACACTTTTAAAAAGTAACGGTTCTTTATTAGCATCTGGTTCCATGAAAAACCTTTAAAGGATTAGTTCACTTAAAGAATAACATCCTGATGATTACTCACCCCATGCCATCCAAGATGTTCATGTCTTTCTTTTTTCAGTCGAAAAGAAATGAAGGTTTTTGAGGAAAACATTCCAGGGTTTTTCTCCAATGGGGATCAGCAGGTTGAAGGTCCAAATTGCAGTTTCAATGCAGCTTCAATGAGTTCCAAAGAATCCCAGTTGAGGAATAAGGGTCTTATCTAGTGAAACAGTCGGTCATTTAAAAAAACAAAACAATTTATGGACATTTTAACCACAAATGCTCATCTTGCACTAACTCAACTTCACGCATTACGTGATCACAGTGGAAAGGTCATGCATGGTTAAATCTTCATTGGTGTACTTAGGTTCCAAAAGGTAGGGTATGGCGAAAAACTCACACTTTCTCCTCCAACTTCAAAATCATCTGACATCTTTTTTTTTTCTGTAAAGGGCATTTGACTTTCTTTGTATGTTCGCTTTGTAAACACTGGGTCGGTACAGGTACTTCCGCCTACGTCACGCTTGACCTTTTAAACATGAAAGTCGAGCTAGTGCAAGACGAACCTTTGTGGTTAAAAAGTATATACGTTTTTTTTTTTTTTTTAAGAAAATAGCCAATCGTTTTGCAAGGCAAGAGTCTTATTCCTCGGCTGGGATTGGGTAGAGCCCTTTGAAGCTGCATTGAAACTGCAGTTTGAACCTTCAACCCGTTGATCCACATTAAAGTCCACTATATGGAGAAAAATCCTGAAATGTTTTCCTCAGAAACCTTAATTTCTGTTCGACTTAAGAAAGAAAGACACGAACATCTTGGATGACACAGAACAGTATTTTTATTTTTTAATTTCAACTTTTTATTCTCAGGTTCTTTAGAAAACATCATGTGCTGGTGCTTTAAATAACTCTAAATTCAAAACATTGATCAGAAGAACCTGTAAATGAACTTTTTATACCTTCAAAGCTCTACACTCCTAAAAGGTGCTTTAAAAGGTTCTTCACAGCAATGCCATGGAGGAACCATTTTTGGTTCCACAAACAACCATTCAGTCAAAGACTTAGAGAACCATTTCTTTCTCAACTTTGTATTACATTGAAGAACCTTCTTTTGCCACAAAGAACCTTTTGTGAAACAAAAAGGTTCTTTAGATGTTAAAGCTTCTTTATGGAACCATTTAGACAAAGAGGTTCTTCTATGGCATCGTGAAGCACCTTTATTTTTAAGAGTATATATAGTAACCAAAAATGTTGCCAAAAATGCTTCTTTAGAAGCTGAAGGTTCTACACTTTTAAAAAATAAAGGTTCCTTATTAGAATCTATGGTTCCATCAATGGTTCTTCTATGGCATCACAGCAAAACCCCCCTTTGGAACCTTAATATGCAGAATTCTCTGAAGAACCCTTCTTTCTGAGAGCGTCGCCTTGATTGACAGACACCGCTGCGGCACACAACGCCAGTTCTACCCTGACTTGCATTCCAGCGGTTTTGTTTGGTGAGAGAGACAAAGAGGAGCGAGAGAGATGAACATTAAGATGGTCAGTTCTGCGGTGACCCCTCGTCATTCAGCACCCTGAGGTCACTCGTCGCTCTAAATGGGGTTATTAAATGGCTGAACAAACACACTCCTCCTCTCGGTTTCCTCTGTTTTTCTTTCTCTCTGTGTTCTCCGTTTCACAGCCCTGTCACGGCCTGTCTTCAAACGCCCAGCTCTCTCGCTCTTCAGCCCTCTTTTCTTCGCTCGTCTTCTCGCCTTTGAGGGGGGCATGTTTTTGTTTGCGTAAGATTTCTTTGAGATTGCTGTGAAATCGGCACTGTTTCGTGAAGTCTCTAAGTGTTTTGTGATGGTTTGTGAGGACTTGAAACTTCTGAGGTCTTGCCTTTAAAAAAAATGCTGTTAAGGTTTGGTCACATTAGCAAAATTTCACAAAAAAGGTCTGTTGTCTTTTATCAGTGGTGTAGTAATGTATGAAACACAGCTTACAAAGTAAAATATATTTAGTTAAATTTTATAAAGCAAATATTCCAGGTCCAGCAAATATTCTAGTCATATTTATGTATATAAATAAACAGTAAGTAAATATATAAATATAAAATAAATATAAAAATAAAAAAACTATATATATATTATTATATGCAATATACATTATAATGATATAATATTATGTAAATATAATTAAAAA
Organism: Garra rufa; assembly: GCF_049309525.1. Taxonomy (NCBI): domain Eukaryota; kingdom Metazoa; phylum Chordata; class Actinopteri; order Cypriniformes; family Cyprinidae; genus Garra; species Garra rufa. The sequence goes on from NC_133361.1 coordinate 23,073,928, forward strand.
AAAATAATATTACTAAATATTGTCTTGTCCATTAAAAACTAGAACAGTAAGAAATAATAAGCAAATATAGTTATTTTTATTGTCATATTGTTGCATGCAAATAAAATGGTAATAATTAAGTGTTATATATAAATATAATATTACTAAATAAAAACAAGTATTTATTTTGTTTATTTTTTTAACATTATCTTTATTAAGTTTTCTACATTTTTTGTGTATTATATTTTATGTATTATATTTGATATGTGTTATGCCTCTAGTTGGGAACAAAACCCATTTTAAGATATTTTAATATTATTAAATATGAAATATTTGCTTTGGGAAACTATTTTTAAAGGCACTTTATAAAAGAATGTTTATTATTATTTATATTGTTATTATTATTATATTACATAACAATGAACATTATTTCTTGTCCTCATTAAAAAAGAGAAATAATAGTAATGATAAGCAGATATTTATTTTTTATTGTCATATTTGTTAATTCAAATAAAAATATAATATTCAATACATTTAAATATATTTAAGTTTTTTAAATATTAAATATGTCGCTTTTAGAAGTGACTTTTAAAGGTGCTTTATAAAATAAATGTTGTTATTATTATTATTATTAAATATTACATAAAAATTAGCATTCTGTCTTGTCCTCATTAAAAAAATATAAATAATAGCGATGATAAGCAAATATTTATTTTTGTTGTCATATTGGTGCATGTAAATAAAAATTGAATATTAAATATTATATTTAAACATAATATTATCCAATAATAAGTGTGGCTTTGAGATGCTATTTTTAAAGGCACTTAAAATAAACATTAGTATTATTATTAAATATTGCATTTAAAAAAACATTACATTCAGTCTTGTAGCAATGATAAGCTAATTATATAAAATAAATGTTATTATTACTATTATTATTAAATATTACATAAAATGAACGTTCTGTTTTGCCCTTATTATGAAAATTGAAATAATAGCAATAAAAAGCAAATATTTGTTTTTATTTTAAATAAATGGTGCATGTAAATAAAAATGTAATATTTAATATTATATATATAAATATGTTTAAAATTATTCAAAAATAAATGTCACTTTGAGAGGCGCTTTATAAAAAAATATATTTATTATTATTAAATATTACATAAAAATGTACATTCTGAAAAAAGGAAAATAATAGCAATGATAAGTAAATTTATTTTAAATTTTATATTTAAATATATTTAATCTTATTAAATATTAAATGTCGCTTTGAGAAGCGACATTTAAAGGCCCTTTATAAAATAAATGTTATTATTATTATTATTATTATTAGTAGTATTATTATTAAATATTACATAAAAATAACCATTCTGTCTTTTTCTCATTAAAAAAAGAGAAATAATGGCAATAATCAGAAAATATTTATTTTTATTATCATATTGGTGCATGTAAATAAAATGTAACAATTAATAAATGTTATTATTATATAACTACAGTCAATATTATTAAATACATTTTTTTTAAAAAGGTCTTGTATATGTTTATGTATTATATTACAATGTCCTAAAAGGCTAAGGTGCTAAGATAGACACACACATACACACTTTTTTTTTCTTAGTTGAAGCATGCAATGTTGAATTTTTTTCCCTCACTTGCGGCTCATGTTACGACTGAAGCAGGTGGACGTCTGCCCGGGCGTGAGGATGTCTTAGCCAGCCTGATAAAGTGACCATTAGTCTGGGGCATGCAGACAGGCCGGCCCCAACACACAAACACACACCTCAGTCACACACAAGCGGCCCCTTTTAACTGTTTAAACGTTAACGCTATTATGAGCTCTGATCTGATATGATGGCCCGCTACTGTCCTACACTGGGATGAAGGAAAATGCACTGTGATGGGATGATGGGAGATGATAAATGACAGAGCGTGCAAACAGTGAAGGGCAGAGGCGTTTGTTATTGTTTGCAGCTGGAGGATGGAGCGCCGCTGCATGAGTCTAGAGGGTTTAAGTGTGGTCGTGTTCGTGTGTGGTACACGCATGTGATGGATGCTGGAAGGTGGGAAGGGTTTCTGGAATGTGGTGGGTATTGAATGATGGCTTTGGCGGTTTCATTTCTCACAGCCATGGCTTCAATAGTCCACAAGCAACAGAAGCTCTTCTAGGTCGAGATGCAGTCCTCACATTCTGCAGGAAGTTCACGATAAGCCTTGGTGTCTTTCTGATTAGTCGGTTTATTTATAAAAGCATTAGTCTGAGCCTCTGGTGGCACACCCACTGGTCGCTCAAGGACCACCGGATGCTCACTGAAAAAACTAAAAAAGCAAAGCTTTCTTAAAATGGTCTCTAAAAATATCTGTCTGACTCCTTGTTACTTTTGGATAGATGGAAAGTCTACAACTTTCATTATAACTTGTCCCTATTATAGTGAGTCTTTTTCTTGCTTAAGACACATAATCCTATGAATAAACTTAAATGTTAATCAAATGGATAATCAAATCATTAATTAAAATTGAATCAAATTTTGTTGTGAATCAGATTAAATCAAATCAGTCTGAATCTGAAAAAAATGTCCCTGATGCAAACCTCGTTGTGAATCAAATTGAATCAAACCATTCTGAATCTGCAAAAATTGTTCCTATAGCAACCTTCATTGTGAATCGAATTTAAATCAAATCAGTCTGAATCTGCAGAAATTGTTCCTGAATCAAATCTCATTGCCAGTCGGATCTAATAAAATAATTTTGAATCTGCAGTAATTGTTCCTGAAGCAAACCTCATTGTGAATCGAATTGAATCAAAACATTCTGAATCTTCAAAAATTATTCCTGAAGCAAACCTCATTGTGAATCTGATTGAATCAAATCATTCTGAATCTGAAAAATGTCCCTGAAGCAAACATCATTGTGAATCGAATTGAATCAAAACATTCTGAATCTGCAAAAATTGTTCCTATAGCAACCTTCATTGTGAATCGAATTTAAATCAAATCAGTCTGAATCTGCAGAAATTGTTCCTGAATCAAATCTCATTGCCAGTCGGATTGAATAAAATCATTTTGAATCTGCAGTAATTGTTTCTGAAGCAAACCTCATTGTGAATTGAATTGAATCAAATCATTCTGAATCAGAAAAAAATGTCCCTGAAGCAAACCTCTTTGTGAATCGAATTGAATCAAAACATTCTGAATCTGCAAAAATTGTTCCTGTAGCAACCTTCATTGTGAATCGGATTGAATCAAAACATTCTGAATCGGCAAAAAATGTTCCTGTAGCAACCTTCATTGTGAATCGAATTTAAATCAAATCAGTCTGAATCTGCAGAAATTGTTCCTGAATCAAATCTCATTGCCAGTCGGATTGAATAAAATAATATTGAATCTGCAGTAATTGTTCCTGAAGCAAACCTCATTGTGAATATGATTGAATCAAATCATTCTGAATCTGCAAAAATTGTTCCTGTAGCAACCTTCATTGTGAATCGGATTGAATTGAATTGTTTTATATCTGCAAAAAAATATTCCTGAAGCAAACCTCATTGTGAATCAGATTGAATCAGATCTCATTGTGAATCGGTTTGAATGCAATCATTTTGAATCTGCAAAAGGTATTCCTGAATTAAACCTTATTGTCAATCGAATTGAATCAAATCAGCCTGCAAAAATTGTTCCTGAATCACATCTCATTGTGAATTGGATTGAATCAAATAATTTTGAATCTGCAGAAATTGTTCCTGAATCAAGTATCAGGGTGAATTGGATTGAATCAAACCATTCTGAATCTGCGAAAATTGTTCTTGAATCAAGCCTCATTGTGAATTGGATTGAATCAAAACATTCTGAATCTGCAAAAAATGTTCCTGAATCAAATTTTATTGTGAATCAGATTGAATCAAATCGTTCTGAATCTGCAGAAATTGTTCCTGAACTAAACCTCATTGTGAATTGGATTGAATCAAATCATTTTTAATCTGCAAAAATTATTCCTGAATCAAACCTTATTGTAAATCAGATATAATCAAATTGTTCTGAATCTGCAGAAATTATTCCTGAATTAAACCTCATTGTAAATCGGATTTAATCAAAACTTCCTGAATCTGCAAAAACTTTTCCTGAAGCAAACTTCATTGTGAATCGAATTTAAATCAAATCAGTCTGAATCTGCAGAAATTGTTCCTGAATCAAATCTCATTGCCAGTCGGATCTAATAAAATAATTTTGAATCTGCAGTAATTGTTCCTGAAGCAAACCTCATTGTGAATCGAATTGAATCAAAACATTCTGAATCTTCAAAAATTATTCCTGAAGCAAACCTCATTGTCAATCTGATTGAATCAATCAAAGGCTAACGGACTACTGGTCAGACATTTTTAGAACACTTTCGCAGGCCCTCAACACCACCATTGCCCCTAATGTACTGACTGTTCTGTTTGGACTTCCCCCAGCTACAAATCGCTGTGTCATAGCCTTTACCACTTTGTTAGCTAGGCGTGCAATCCTCCTTAAATGGAAACATGCCTTTCCCCCATCACATGAGGATTGGATACGAGAGGTATTGCAATGCATCCAACTTGAAAAAATCATATACTCTTACAAAGGATCATTGAGATGCTTTTACAAAATATGGAGCCCTATACTGGGTACTATTGGGGAAGTAAATGTAACATCTGGACCATCTCTTTAGAGAATTAGTAGGGGATCATTTGACTAGACCTTAATTTTATTGTAATTTGTTTATTTATTTGTTTATTTTGTATGTGGGTTGCGGGTGGGGGGCTTGTTGTTTATTTTGTTTGTTTCTTGTTTCTTCACGTATCGGACACCCTGTTTCATTTTGTAACTGAGGTAATACACTCTGTATGTCTGCAAATTAAAAAATAAAATAATTAAAAAAGAAATTATTCCTGAATCAAACCTCACTGTGAATTGGATTGAATTTAAATAATTCTGAATCTGCAGAAATTGTTCCTGAATTAAAGCTCATTGTAAATCAGATTTTGTCGAACTGTTCTAAATCTGCAAAATCATTCTTGAGTCAAAAGTTAATTGTGAATTGGACTTAATCTATTAAACTCTTTCTGAATCAGCAGAAATCATTCCTGAATCAAGCATCATTGTGAATCAGGTTGAATCAAATTGTTCTGAATATGCAAAAAATATTTCTGAATCAAACCTCATTGTGAATCCGATTGAATCAAATTGTTTTGAATCAGCAAAAATCTTTCTAAATCAAATCTCATTCTGCAGCTAATTGAATCAAATTGTTTTAATTTTGCTAAAATCATTCCTGAGTCAAATCTTATTGTGAATCAGATTGAGTCAAATTGTTATGAATCTGCAAAATCATTCCTAAATTGAAAACCGTAAACTGAATCCATTCACTCTCTACCCAAAGATGTACTCCCTCTAGTAACATTGTTATTATTATTATTATTCTCAACCTTTGAACCCTGAGTTCAATGGTTGATGTTGATATTTAGCTGTTCATGTCCCTTAAGAGCCAAAAAGGAAAATCAAATTGAAAGTTTTTGTCTTCCTTAACGTTAAACTCTTGTGTCTTACAGAATCCCTTGATAAGTGGGAGAGGTTGACTGTGGCCGATGCCCTGGAGCCTGTGCAGTCTGAAGATGGAGAGAAGATCGTAGTGCAGGGAGAACCTGGAGATGATTTCTTCATTATAACAGAGGTAAATGACTCTATGCTTGTTCATTACAGTTAGTGAAGAACAATCCCACTAATTTGGTATCCACAATAACAGTCTTTTAAGTACTTGTTCCTCCAAGCCGACTAGAGGAGAATGGCTCTCCTTGGTTCCTCTCAAGGTTCCTTGGGGATTTTGGTATTGACACTTTCTGAAGGTTCAAGTTTAAAGGGGAAAGCAGTATTTTAACTTTTATTACAAAACAATCTGACATAGGTGTCTGTTGACCAAAGGAATTTTGAACCGAATTCTGTACGAATATTGAATTATAACATTGTGAGGTAGTTTTTGCGATAGAGTCCTACTATATGTTGAACCTATTGTGCACGTAAGTTTATTTCTCTTTGTTTTTTTTTTCTATCCCCTATTGCATTAGCTGACACTCTCGCTTTGTGCTTTCAACACCAAAGAGCACATTTACATTTCTGAAAGCCCTGGTGGTGCTGATTCAGCATTCTTCTTATTCTCTGCCAGATCTTTGAACAGTATTTTGATTAACTCCACATTTATGAAGATGTTGTGAAGTCTGGAGGGGGCTCTTATCCCGTTCGTGTCTGTTCTCATATTTTCAGCGCCTCTCTTTTTTCTTTCTCATTTTCTCCTCCGTGAAGGTTGGAGTACTAATATAATCAGGCTGTTGAGTGAAGTAGAGCTCAAAACCTTCATTTGGCTGCCTCATGTTCCCAACTTGTTCTGCCATGAATCCACCTGCTTATTGCTTGCTTATTAATGGTGATTCCTAAGGCAAGACTTTCATTTTTGCTCAGGTTAGTGATTTGAGCAAACCTCTAATACTAACTATTAAAGTTTGTAACTCATCCTGAACCACTTTTGTGCCACAGTCATGAATGATTCCCCTAATAACAAGGCTTGTTGAGGAGATATAGTGGATTTATGATTTATTTCTGGCAGACAAAAATCCCATTGAAGGAGAATTTAGATTTTTGGATTGGCCTGCTCATAAGTTTGATAAAACATTCCTGATGTTGAGTAGCCAAACATCACACAGGTGCATTTGAGATTGATGGTATTCAGGTAACGTCATGTGCATTTGGAAAAGGCTTTGCAAGAATTCTTCCTTTGGGGAATGTTATGAGTCTGAGATTGATGAGCCATATGAAGTAAATCTGGGACAACACAGGTTTGTAGCAGAAAGGTTAGTTCTTAGTTGATGAACAATGGAAGGAGACACTCGCCAGTGTTGAGTCTGTGTGAGTGTGACTGACTGAGAATGTAGGAAACCTGCTGCTGTGTCCAGATGTCTGTGTGTGTGTGTGTGTGGCTTGAGACAGACAGACAAACACATAGAAGCACTTGCAAATCTGGTTTCCAAAGGAAATGTCTTTAGTAAGTGGACAGAATGTAATGCATTTTATTCCATTTGCTCAGTTCTATTGTGGTCTTATCTAAATTAATTTTTTTGAGAAAAAAAACATTCTAGGATTTTTCTCCATATAGTGGACTTCAGTGGAGATCAGTAGGTTGAAGGGCCAGATCTGGGGAAGGGTACAGAATTTCTGCAGCATTGAATGTCCAAATGAGCACAATTAAGTAGTTTGGAACCACCAGGACTCTTCCTAAAAGGGCCTTAGCCAGAGAGGTGACCAACCTGATGGTCACTCTGTTAGAGCTCCAGTGTTTCTTTGTGAAGAGAGAAGAACCTTCCGGAAAAACAACCATCTCTGCAGCACTCCACCAATCAGGCCTGTATGGTAGAGTGGCAAGATGGAAGTCATTCCTCAGTAAAAGGCACATGACAGCCCGTCTGGAGTTTGCCAAAAGGCACCTGACTCTCGGACCTTGAGAAACAAAGATTGAACTCTTTGGCCTGAATTCCAACCATAATGTCTGGAAGAAACCAGGCACCGCTCATCACCTGGCCAATACCAGCTCTACAGTGAAGCATGGTGGTGGCAGCATCATGCTGTGGGGATGTTTTTTAGTGGCAGGGACTGGGAGACTAGTTAGAATCGAGGTAAAGATGAATGAAATGCAATGTACAGAGACATCTTTGATGAAAACCTGCTCCAGAGTGCTTTGGACCTCAGACAGAAGCGTCAGTTTTTCTTTCAACAGGACAATGAACCTAAGCAAACAGCCAAGATAACAAAGGAGTAGCTACACACAGTGGCCCAGCCAGAGCCCGGACTTGATCCCAATTGATCATCTCTGGAGAGATCTGAAAATGGCTGTCCACTATATGGAGAAAAATCCTGGAATGTTTTTCTCAAAAAACTTCTTTTTCGGCTGAAGAAAGAAAGACATGAACATCTTGGATGACATGGGAGTGAGTAAATCATCAGGAAATTTTTATTTTGAAAGTGAACTAATCTTTCAAATGCAGATTGAACTGCAACAAGCTCAGTTGTAGAAAGTCCATCCAAGATGGCAGATAATCCAAGAGACATAAATTATGAACATGATTTAGTTAGAAAGAAGCAGACAGCAAGGCAGCTTACTAGGCTTTGGAACGAAACCATACTGTGATGAATCGAAAAACATGTCAGTTTCAAACTGCAAGATACAAACTTTGTGTCAATATGTGTCTTGTGATCCTCCTATTTAGTGTGTCATTAGATGTGGGTGTGTGTTTATGAATGAAAGTCCTAACCACAAAAGTGAAAGCGGTGAAAAAGATAAAAGGCAGAAGACAAACAAGAAGCAGAAAGCATGAACTATGAGACCAGAGCTGGACAATGACACCCACACAGCTTTGCCTTCCCAAGGCCATGTCAGTGTCTGTAAAGCGCTCCCTGGTTCCCTCGCTCAGGTCTGGAGTCTGGGCCTGACCCTGTGTGAAAGTCTGCAGCCTACATTCCATCACTGAACCGCTGGCCACCCCGCGCTGGGAATCAGGCAGAGACGGAGGAAGAGAGAGAGACAAACAAGCAGTAAGACAGAGCTGTGTCTCATGCTGCAGTCTTCTTCATTTATTTTTATCTGTCTCTCTGCCCTGCTCTTCCCTGACCCAGATGAACACAAGATGAGAGAAATGCAAACTAGAGCAGGACAAGCAGAATTAAAGAAAGTACAGCACACAAATAAACGGGTCCTATTATCCTTCTTTACTTTTTGAAATTTAGTCAGTGTGTGGGTGCGTATATTTGGGCATAAAAAACATCTACAAAGTTACACTCCAAAGGGAGATATTTAGTTTTTTTTTTTTTTGTTTTTTTTTTTTTTGATGGTATAAATGTAAGCATTGACTAAAGTGGCCATGGACTGCTCCGGTCGCCTTGTTGGAGCCGCGCCGTTGACGTGTGCAGAATAGAGGGTCAAAACACAATGCATTGACTAGAGTGACGATCATCGGTTGCCGCGTTGAAGCCGCGCCATAGACGAGTGAAGAGATTTATTCATGATACTGTGTAGATAGCTTCACTAGCCTTATTATCGATCTCGCAGGCTGACAATAGGACCAACACTACTGTAGCGGATTATTTACTCACCCTCCATGAATCCTAGGTGTATATGACAAATGCAATCAAAGTTATATTAAAAATTATCCTGGCACTACCAAGCTTTAGAATGGCATAGGCTAGTGTTTCTCTCCATCAGTCCAAAACAAGTCCAAGTGCATCAATCCATTATAAAAAGTGCCTCAGAGGGGGGTCAATAAAAGCCTCCTGTAGTAAACCGATTTGTTTTTGTAAGAAAAATATCCATATTTAAAACATAAGAATCACTTTAATCTAGCTTGCGCTAACAGTTGTACACGGAAATTGCTGCTTTGGGAAGGGGCATGGCAGGACTGAAACGGCGTCTAAGCTGTTCCCCAATCGCATCGCAGTGGGACTCCTAACCAATCACAACACATTTTGTTTTCCAGAAGGTGGGCCTTCATCAAACCCAGAACTAATCGAGCCATTTGTGCCAGGCTGGGGAGAAACCTATTGCAGTCATGTAAATTATGTGAAAAAATAATGCATTTTCCGAACCACCAAGCTAGTGCACCCCCAAAACAAAATAAAGATTTTGTAAAAGAGCATAATAGGACCCCTTTAACAGAATAGCATTGAACAGACAGAATAAAAAGAATAGAACAGAGCAAACTGAATAATTTGAGTTTCCACAAAAATATGAAACAGCACAACTTTTCAACATTGATAATAATAAGAAATGTTTCTTGTGGAAATCAGCATATTAGAATGATTTCTGAAGGATCAAATGACGCTGAAGATTCAAACTTCAGCTTTGCATCACAGGAATGAATTATAATTTTCCACTCAGGCAGTGGTGGACGAAGTACACAAATCAAGTACTTGAGTAAAAGTACAGATACGTATAATAGAATATTACTCCAGTAAAAGTAAAAGTACTCCTTTTTCCATTTTACTTGAGTGAAAGTACAAAAGTACTACATTTTTTGTGTACTTAAGTAAAAAAGTACTGACATATTTTGCAATTTTATAAAGGCTATAAATTTATATTAGCATATATATTTTTTATAATCCTACTATAAGCCTTGGTTTTTCCCAAAATAACCACTAGCCTATATGGAGTCAAGATAGATTTTTGTTGTTGATAGATATGGTCTACGTTGACAATGTTCACTGTGAAGCTTACATTGCATTGTAACGTTACCTGAGAGAAAACTGATTTGACCATCTCATTTTCACCAGTAAGAAAAGTGTTTTAAAGCTTGTTATTTTGCGGAACGGCACAGTTATAAATGATATGAGAATAAGGCCTGAAGTTAGGAAGAAAAATGTAATTATATTTTCATAATATTTTTCTTTTTTCTCAAACATTGTCTGTGGTGTAAAAACACCCCTGGCCAAATGTCCCCAGAGGGCATCACTTCACACTTTGATAATTACTGTAGTTACCATCTGAACATCACATATTTTCTTTTCCCTCAGATGTAATCTGTCTAGGTGGTTGATTATAAATATTTGGACTTCATATCTGAAAATTACCTCAACTTAGCACCAGCAAGCTTGTTAGCTAGACAGTTAGCATCAGCTAACAATATTTACTTATTTTCAGTATGGTTATGAATAAACATTTATTTCTGTATACTAGGCTAGTTCATTCAAACAATATAAAAAAGTATACCGTTAATAAACAATATAAAAACAGACGTCACATAGGGCTAAATGCGTAGCATTTTAATAAAACTGTTGAGGTTACAGCAGCGAGGAATATGAACGTGTAACGTTATGAGTTATTTGATTTAATCTGTGTTATTTTAATGTTTCGTTTTTTTACCTAAAAAGAGACGATGTTGATGTGTCTGCATTTAATCATTTCAGCGGGCTTAAATACATCACCCTTTACAGCAGATTTAGTTCGCAAACAACTGACAATTGCAATAATTAATCCTAAAACTCGACATTATATCTTACTTTTCGCAGCATCAGTCGCGCGCGCTCACAATCTCCCGGTTCTTATTTGTGAATTCAGATGACTGGAGACTCGCTCTAAACGGCTCATTTGAATCAGTGAGTTTGAACAGCTGCAATTGGATCAGTCCAATTCGTGAATGAATCGCTTGTGGCGATTTGCGAACCGATTGAAAAGAATCAGTTTGTTCATTAATCAGACACTGCTTCTGCGTCTCGGAGCACGTAATATATTATAAGGAGTAACGACATGTTTTATTAAATGTAGTGGAGTAAAAAGTACGATATTATGCTTTGGAATGTAGTGAAGTAAAAGTAAAAGTTACTCAAAATAAAACTACTCCAGTAAAGTACAGATACTTGAAAAATGTACTTAAGTACAGTAACGAATTACAACTACTTCGTTACTGTCCACCACTGCACTCAGGCCAAAATGGTGATGTAAGGGCAGGTCATATTCATACAGAACAATTATTAGTTCAACCTGAGGCTACATGTATGGCTTTGATTAATTATAGATTGTCTGTAGCATTCTGTTTAAATGGTCAAATTGTCTTGCAGTACTTTTGAATAACATTAATGTACAAAAGACCTAACCCTGTGAGAAAATGTGAAAACAAGTCAGAACATTGAATTTTTAATGTTCCAGGGCTGGCTTTCATCTTATTCCGATTTGAATGTGCCTATAATTATGTGGTACATAATGACAGAGTCCACTTTTTTTTTCTTTAAAAAAGCTTTTCAGCTAGGTTTTAAGCTTTGAATGTTTCGGTGTGACCCCAGCGGATCAGCGTTCTGGTATGTGCCGGTTCTTGGCTGGGGACGTGCTCTCCAGAGGTATGACATCATGGGGATGCCCTGGAGCTGTTGGTTTTGCATTGCTATCATATTATAAGTCTCACAATGGGCAACTAATTGTTTCGGCATCTGTGGGAAAACCTATTTAACATACATTCCCCTTAAAAAACATTGGCGGAGAGAATAAACTAACACAAACACCCAAAAGCAAACAAATCAGCAGAAGTATAGCACAGAGATCTCTAATTGGCCCGCTGCTCTCACATGATTAAGACAGTCTGACAGCAGCTGTATGGGTAATAAACCATATCACGAATCATCACATTTAACACGGTCCAAATTAAAATGATGGAACGTTATACATGGTGAAATCACTTTATGTGTGACTCATCAAATCATAGTTGCTCCGTGACTCAATCTAACAAGCAACAAATGTGTGAAATTGATAAATGTAATAGAAAAAAAATATTAAATTAATAAAAATGAAATCAAAATGTAATTATGATATAAAATTATACAAATATTGTTACAATTAAAAATAAAATAAACTTTAATTGAAATACACCTTTTATTTCTGTAACTTCTCTAATACATTTGATTACTGCCTTACATTCTGGTCAAAAGAGGGAATCTTACTTGGCAGCGTAATTATACTAATCAGTAATTTGTAACTTGCAAGATAAGTAGTGTTTGTGTGTTTTGTGTGAACGAGTGTGAGAAAATAAAATGTTAAAGATAGTTCTGCCTGCTTCATCCCATGAAAGTGTAAAAAATATGCATACCTAACATGCACACATCAATGCAGGAGAAGATTTATTAGTATTTTTGTGTCAAAGGCAAATTAGATGGCATGATTCTCCTAAAAGGGACTGAGACGTGGAGAGCCGGCCGCCTAGACGCCAGCAGTAGACTTTACTGAACGTGAGTAAACTGCAAGTTAACCACATTGCCATCCCAAACTATCTTTGGAGTCTTTGGTGCCCAATTGAGCTTGATGCCCTCAGGTGTAAATGGTAGCATGTATGCATGAGTTACCTTAGCTATATGCCTGACTGAACTGGAATGTTTGTGTTCTAGACTTTGAATAAGATGTTGGCAGCGTGTCTGATTCTTCATATTGGCAGTGAGGCAGTCCCACAGCTGTGGACCTCTGTAACATAATGCCTTTCCATCGGCAGATGTTCGTACAGTACTTGGAAGAGGCATGCATCCTGTGATTGAAGGAGACACAGCAGGCAGTAGGGTGTTTGGAGATCTGGCAGCTAGTCTTACAGCTAATATTACAGAGCTTCGTAAGATAGCAGTGAAATTGCATATAGTCTAGACCTGATTTTCACATTTTACTAAAGAAAATATGACTAGTGCTCAACCCTGGCAAAGTTATCTACATAGGTGGTTGCCACAGGTGGTTTTAGCACTCTGTTGTGGCTGCTAGAATGGTTGCCAGGGAGTTTCTATAAAAGTTCTAAAGTGTTTTAAGTAATTTTAGGAATTTATGTGGTTTCTGGGATGTTGCTATGCAATTTCAGAAGTGTCGTAAGTGATTTTACTGTCTTATGTGGTTGCTAGACTGTTATTAGTGGTTGCCAGGGTGTTGCTGTGCAGATTCTAAAGTGTTGTTTGTGGTTTTAGGAATGTATGTGGTTTTAGAAATTGATATGGTTTCTAGGATGTTATGGGTGGTTGCTAGGGTGTTATGCCATTTTTAATGTGCTCCAAGTAGTGTAACATCTTGTTATATTTTGCTATAATGTTATAGGAGGTTGCTAGGGTGTTACTATGCAAGTTCTAAAGTGCTCTAAGTGCTTTCAGGAATTTATGTTGTTTCTAGGGTGTTACTATGCAATTTATAAAGTGTTTAAGTTATTGTATCACCTTGTTATGTGGTTTGTAGAGTGTTATGGATGGTTGCTAGGGTGTTATGTCATTTCTAATGTGCTCCAAGTCGTTCTATCACCTTGTTGTGTGGTTGCTAGACTGTTGTTAGTGGTTGCCAGGGTGTTGCTATGCAGGTTCTAAAGTGTTTTAAGTGCTTTTAGGAATTTATGTGGTTTCTAGGGTGTTGCTATGCAATTTGTAAAGGATTTAAGTTGTTGCAGCAACTTGTTATATGGTTTGTAGTGTTATAGGTGGTTGCTGGGGTGTTGCTATGCATGTTCCAAAGTATTCTAAGTAGTTTTAGGAATTTATGTGGTTTCTAGGGTTTTGCTATGCAAGTTCCAAATTGTTATAAGTGGTTTTAGGGATTTATGTGGTATCTATAGTGTTGCTATGCAATTTCTAAAGTGGTTAGCACATTGTTATGCAGTTTCTAGTTATGGGTGGTTTCTAGAGTGTTGCTATGAAAGTGTTATAAGTCTTATGTGGTTGCTAGACTGTTATTAGTGGTTGCTATGGTGTTGCTATGCAAGTTCTAAAGTGTTTTTAGGAATTTATGTGGTATCTAGGGTGTCCCTATGCAGTTTCTAAAGTGTTCTAAATGGTTTTTCAAATATATGTGATTTCTAGGGTCTCGCTATGCAATTTCTAAAGCATTCTAAGTGATTTTTTGAATTTATGTGGTTTCCAGGGTGTCCCTATGCAGTTTCTAAAGTGTTCTAAATGGTTTTTCAAATATATGTGATTTCTAGGGTCTCGCTATGCAATTTCTAAAGCATTCTAAGTGGTTTTTCAAATTGATGTGGTTTCTAGGGTGTTGCTATGCAGTTTCTAAAGCATTCTAATAGGGCTGGACAATATATCGAACGATATTGTGAGGTGCGTTTAGTCAATGAAGCCGGTACTTTGATTAGTAGTATATCTCCATCACGTGCGTTCCGCTCAGGTTCCGCTGGAGCGGCAATTAATACACAGAGACGTAAATCTCTGACAAGCTACGCCATATCGAGCTTAATATTGCATTCGATACCGGCTTCATTGACTAAACGCGCCTCACAATATCGTTCCATATATTGTCCAGCCCTACATTCTAAATGGTTTTTCTATTGGTTTTTCTCGCTAATGTGACGAGTCGGCTGCCTCCCCCCTAATTATCATCACCACCCCGTCCCTTATTCGCCGCCCTTCACCAGGCTCCCGATGGGAGTGGGTGTGTGTGGGAGAGAGGAGGGGCGCAAAACATCCCGGGCTGGTGGTGTGTGATGAGGATTACCGGAATTGAATGAAGCCTCATCACCGTCGCTTACCTGGACCCTTCCCTACTGAACACTGCCCCTCCTTCACGGAACCCCCAGCACTTGAGGACACCAGATCCCCTGTTTAATTTGGACACTTTTTACCCCTTTGGACACTTGTTTTATTTTATTATGTTTAATAAAAGCCTCTCCGAGGCCTGACGCCACACCTACTGTGTCTGTCGTTTGCTCCTCCCGCCACACTATGCAATTTCTAAAGCTTTTTAAGTGTTTTTTTTTTCTTCGAATTTATGTGGTTTCTAGGGTGTTGCTAAGCAATTTCTAAAGTGTTCTAATTGATTTTTCAAATTTACGTGGTTTCTAGGGTGTTGCTATGCAGTTTCTAAAGCGTTCTAAATGGTTTTTCGAAATATGTGTGGTTTCTATGGTGTTGCTATGCAATTTCTAAAGCTTTCGAAGTGTTTTTTTTCTCGAATTTATGTGGTTTCTAGGGTGTTGCTAAGCAATTTCTAAAGTGTTCTAATTGATTTTTGGAATTTATGTGGTTTCTAGGGTGTCGCTATGCAGTTTCTAAAGCGTTCTAAATGCTTTTTCGAAATATGTGTGGTTTCTAGGGTGTTGCTATGCAATTTCCAAAGCGTTCTAAGTGTTTTATTTTTATTTTTGTGGTTTCTAGGGTGTTGCTATGCAGTTTCAAAGGGTTCTAAGTGGTTTTTCAAATTTATGTTGTTTCTAGGTTGTTGCTATGCAATCTCTAAAGCGTTTTAAGTGATTTTTAGAATTTATGTGGTGTCTAGGGTGTTGCTATGCAGTTTCTAAAGCGTTCTAAATGGTTTTTCGAAATATGTGTGGTTTCTAGGGTGTTGCTATGCAATTTCTAAAGCGTTTTAAGTGTTTTTTCAAATTGATGTGGTTTTTAGGCTGTTGCTATGCAATTTCTAAAGCGTTCTAAGTGGTTTTTTGAATTTTTGTGTTTTCTAGGGTGTTGCTATGCAGTTTCTAAAGCGTTATATAAGTTTTTTTTTTTCGAATTTATGTGGTGTCTAGGGTGTTGCTATGCAATTTCTAAAGCATTCTAAGTGGTTTTTCGAAGTGTTCTAAGTGGTTTTTATAATGTATGTGTTTTCTAGGGTGTTGCTATGCTGTTTATAACATGTTCTAAGAGGTTTTAACACTTTGTTAGAAGAACCCTTTAGCCTTATGATGCATAATTGTGTTTGATCACTGCAGCAGTGGAAGTTAACAGTGTTTACAGTGACACAAGTAATAATTCCAGGACCCAGCTTTGATGGACACTATCCTTGACCCTTCATTTTCATACTTGACCTGTGATTTTCAGGTCTTCCTAGCAGGATGTTGAGGTCAATGGGGTCAACTGTGTGCTGAAAGCTCCAAAGAGATCCAGTAGTGCTACAAGTGAGATACAGCCATGGGCAGCGGACAGTGATATGTTATTGACTACTTTGACAAGTGCTGGTTCAGTGTTCAGCACCGCTGTTTCAAATCATATGTCAGCGTCCACTAACAGTTTGAGTGTAGACAACAACTCTTGAGTGTAGAGAACAAACAGCTCAGGTCTGGCGTCCATCAAGTGTTAGGCCTCTTCTCACTGTACAGTATGTGTACTTTCTTAGTAAGAATTTGTATACTTTACTGTACATTGATTTCCACTAATAAGGATATTAAATCCAGTCAAAATTGGATATGCAAGTTAGTTGCTTCATTTTTGTATTAGATGTTAATGGAATAACTTTAACCGCTAGTGTTGCTATCTCCGATCTGGTTGTAACTGAGCTGTTGTTTGAAATCTACATGATAACGTGACTTAATCATAATGACATTTAAAAACTAGTCTACGTTTTTCCTTTCTTCATCTAAATTACGAATAGGATACAAATTGTTGCTGTTGACGTGCAAAGCTCTGAGTGACACAGCAAAAGAGTCTGTAGATGACCTCTTAACCTGCTACCGACCCCCACATTTGCTCAAAGGTACCAGTTTACTCAGTCTTGAGGCTCATGAAATAATCTGTATTTTTCTTGTCAACCCTGTTACTTTGGAATCTACTGCACTTTTTAAAAATGTTGTAGTTCAATTCAAATCAAGATTTTTTATTTATTTATTTAGACCAGAATTTTCTTCTCTTATATATATATATATATATATATATATATATATATATATATATATATATATATATATGTGTGTGTGTGTGTGTGTGTACCTGGTATTCATCACGTTGTGGGGACCAAATGTCCCCACAAGGATAGGAATACCAGTAGATTTTGACCTTGTGGGGACATTTCTCAGGTCCCCATGAGGAAACAGGCTTATAAATCATGCACAATGAGTTTTTTTGAGGAAGTAAAAGTGTGCACAATCTCCTGTGAGGGCTAGGTTTAGGTGTAGGGTAGGTGTAGGGCGATAGAAAGTACGGTTTGTACAGTATGAAAACCATTACGCCTATGGAATGTCCCCATAAAACATGTAAACCCAACGTGTGTGTGTGTGTGTGTGTGTGTGTGTGTGTGTGTGTGTGTGTGTGTGTGTGTGTGTGTGTGTGTGTGTGTGTGTGTGTGTGTGTGTGTAAAGGTTTTAACATAAGGACTTTATATTATTCTAATTATATATCAAGGAGATCCAATAGTGCTACCGGTTACAGCACTTGTTAGTAGATACTAATCTGTTATTGAATACTTTGACAGGTGCTATTTCAGTAATTCACCACACTAAACTAACACTGGTTTATAAATAGATAATATAAGACTTAATATAAGTCAAACTAAAATATATATATTTTAAATGTAATTTCATAATAATAATTTATTAATAATACATGGTTTTATGTTATTGCTTTTATTTTATTAATACTTATTATTATTAAATAATAATAGTATATGTATTAATACTACTACTACTGATGATAATAATAAATCTAATAATTATTCAGTATTGCTAAGTACTTATATTTATTTTTAAATCTTTAAGCACATTTGTTATATTTCTTTTATATTACTGATTTTTTAATAAAAATAATAAATAATATTAGGAATTAATTTTTACCAAATACTATTATATTAAATATAATTTTTTTTTCATGTAAGCACATTGAATTTCTCTTATGTTACTGAATATTTTCTCTCTCTCTCTCTCTCTCTCTCTCTCTCTCTCTATATATATATATATATATATATATATATATAACAACAAATAATTAAATAAATAAAATAATAAGAATTTTATTAAAATAAATAATAATTAATCACTAAATAAGTAATATGGAATTACTTTTAAATCTTTAAGCACATTTGTTTAATTTGAATAAATTGTATTACTGATTTCTCTGTGTTTGTTTGTGTGTTTCTTATTTTACATGTTTAATGTATTAGTTATAATAATAATAGTAATAGTAATAATGAATGTAATAGTTAATTTTTACCAAATACAATTATATTTAATTATTATTTTTTTAATGTAAGCACATTTAATTTAATTTAAATGATTAAATAAATGAATTAAAAATAACAAAAAATAATGAATGCATACGGTATTAATTTCTACCAAATATTTTGGTAAATGCTATTTTTTACAATAATAATAATAATAATAGATATTATTTTTTACCAAATGCTATTATAATTATTTTTTAATGTAAGCACATTTAATTTCTGTTATATTGCTGATTTTCCTTGGTTGTGTTTATATTTTTTAATTTTTATAAAAACAACACTAATAATAATAAACTATTAAATAATAAAAAAATAAGAATTGTATTATAATTAATAATAATTAATTATCAAATAAGTACTAACGAGAAATGATTATTATAAAAATATAAGTATTTATAATTGTATTTTACATTTTTTAAGCACATTTATTTAATTTCTCTTGTATAACAGATTTTTCTGTTTATACAATATTTGACCATTTTAATGTATTAATAATAATAAATTATTATTAAAAATATTTAATAATAATAATAGTAATAATAATAATGAATGTAATAGTTTTTTTTTTACCAAATACTGTTGTATTTAATTATTTTTTGTTACATGTAAGCACTGATTTTCCTTGATTTGTATTTACATTTTAATATAGTTATAGCAACAACAACAACAATAAATTTAATAATAATAATAGTAATAATAATAAAAATAATAATGTAATAATTATGAATTTTTACCGCATACTTTAACAACAACAATAAATTATTAAATAAAATAAAAATAAATAAAATAAAAAAAATATATATATATAGGTAAAAATGAATATTACAATAATTATTCTTTTTTTATTTATGTATTAATATATATATATATATTACTGATTACTGATAACACTAAATTATTAAATAAATAAATAAAAATGTATTTATTCAAATAAATAATAAGAAAAAAATACTGTTTTTTTTTTTTTATTTTTTTATTTTAATGTTTTACTTACATTTGCACCGCTTACATGATTCTAAATATTATTTTACTTTTTTTGCATACTTTTTGTATTGAATAACTGCTTTTGTGACTATGAATAGAAAAGCCCTGGCCTGTGAGCCTCCCTCCTTTTACTGTTGTATTGTGGGTAACGTATTTGTCCTTGATGTGACAAATGTGACAGAACATGTGTGTGTCCTTGTTTATCTTTCTAAATGAGTTTTTGCATTGCAGTGTGGGGCGCTGCATGCAGTGGATTTCTGTAATTGTTAAAAAATCTCAACACTGACAGGCCCAGGTGTGTGTGTGTGCGTCATTTTGACGTGTGTGTGTGTGTGTGTGTGTCTTGTGAGTCCCTGAAGCAGTATGCAGAGTTGTCTAAATCCTGTACACCTGCAGGCATATAAAGCAAAGAATCTCTCTTTCACTAATCCTTCTGACGCGTCTCAAACTCGACACCGTGAGCTAGGCTTTTCCGTCTCCTTTTTCTCCTCTTTTTGTAGTTTTCCTCCTCATTAAACCTGCATCTCGTTTTCTCTTTCTCCTCCCAGGGTACGGCATCTGTTCTGCAGCGCAGGTCCGATAATGAGGAATATGTTGAAGTGGGCCGCCTGGGTCCGTCTGACTACTTCGGTGAGTGAGAGCCTGCAGCGCTGTGCCAGAGTCTTGTAAATAAGAGAACAGAAGTGCCTGAGCCAGACAGGAAGAGTAGCTTTCCTAACAGGTGGCACTTCGTCATGTGCAGGGCTTGCAGAATGTAGATCTGTGTGCTTGTTTACCGTCTGTGCGGTTTACACTGCTGCACCACAGGCACACTGATCTTTAGCTTATCACACGAGGTAGTGAGTGCAGTAATATTTACATTTTATAGCCAGACACTGCTTTTCATAATGACTTTATCATTTCAAAGTGTTGCATTTATGTTATCAGCGTACAGCGTAGGTAGTGAGCTTTAACAGATGACTGCTTAAAGATGAAGTGAGGCATTCCTACAACCCTAGTGTCACCAAACAGAAATAGTGGCAGAAATAGTGATTGTTTTAAACAGGTTTACTAAACACTCCCTTATCTGCCATTGGTTGGCCAATGAGATAGTCCCGCCCCAAATTCATACCATTGGGTTGAGTCAGTGTAGTGTTAGGCTGCTCAAATGGCTTAATTATGTATTAGTCTCTACAATCATTTTGATGATGATTATTAATTTATTACAAAAATTACTACAAAATATTATAGTTATTTAAAAATAAAAATAAAAATTATATATTTTTTGCCATGTTTTAGTTAAAAAATGTATGTTTCATTTAAATCCCTAACACTATTTTAATTATTGTTTTACTTATATTTATAAGAATTTTAATGGTTATTATTATTACACTAATTACTGCTAAATATTATTAAAAGTTTAAATTTCTTATATTTTTTGCCATGTTTTATTTAAAAAAAAATTTATGTAGCACTTACATCCTTAACATTGTTCTAATTATTTTTTCTTGTATTTATAATAAATATGATTATGATAGTGGTGATGATTAATTTATGACACTATTTACTATTAAATAGTAAAAATTAGCTAAATATATTTTATTTATATTTAATTTATTTTGAAAATGTTTAATTTTCAAATATTATATTTAACTATTTTAGTTAAAAATCTTATAGATTTTTTTTGCCATATTTTACTTAAAAAATGTATGTAGCATTTACAACCTTAACATTATTCTAATTAATTTTACTTGTATTTATAATACATATGATTATGATTAATTACACTAATTATTACTCAATATTATATTTATTTTTAACATTTTTTATTTCTTATATATTGTTTGCCATGTTTTAGCTAAAACAAATGTATGTAGCATTTATATCCTTAACATTATTCTAATTATTTCGTAACTTGTATTATAATAAATATAACGATGATAATTATTATACATTTATTACCCCCATTTACTACAATATATATATATATATATATATATATATATATATATTTATTTATTATTATTATTTTTTTTAATACATTATACATACCCCTGGCAAATTCTGACTTAAAGTTACTTATATTCAACCAGCAAGTTTTTTTGACCAGAAATGACACAGGCTTCTCCCAAAAGATAATAAGACGATGTACAAGAGGCATCATTGTGGAAAAAAATATTTATTATTATTATAATATTTATTTACATTTAAACAAAAAGTGGCATTTCCAAAATTATTCATACCCTTTGCAAACTGTCACAGTCTATGGGAAAATCCAAAGTTCTACACCATTCCAAATAGTCCAAGCTCTTCTAAATCATCCTAATTATTTTGGACATGCCACTTTTCAAATGTAAATAAAAAATGATAATTATTACACCAATTATTGATAAATATTTTTATATTTTTTTTAAAAGTTTTTAATTTCTTACGTATTTTTAGCATGCTTTAGTTAAAAAAAAAAAAAAAAAAAAAAAAAAAAAAAATATATATATATATATATATATATATATATATATATATATATATATATGTAGCATTTACATCATTAACATTATTCTAATTATTGTTTTACTTGTATTTATATTAATTATGATGATGAATATTACACTAATTACTATTAAATATAATAATAATTTAATAAAAATAAATAATATAAAAAATACTTTTGAAAAGTTTAATTTCTTATGTATTTATGATTTATGTATTTATTTTCACCCTGTTTTAGTTATTTTTTATTCAGATTATTGTTTTACTTCATTTTTTTTTTTTTTTTTTACAATTTTAACATTGCAAAAAAAGGCTTATCTTTTTTTATTCTTGTCTTGTTTCTAGTCAACATATCAAAAAAATCTTAAATTAAGATGTATTTACTAGATGAGCAAAAAGATGTAAAATATTTAGTCTTGTTTTCTTGGGAAAAAATCTAAATGAAGTGACTTTTGCTTAAAACAAGTAAAATTATCTGCCAGTGGAGTAAGAAAAATACTCATAAAACAATATTTTTTTTCGTACCCCACTTGCAGGTAATTTTACTTGTTTTAAGCAAAATTCACTTAATTCAGACGATAAGCCTTTTTTTCAGAGAACATACTTTCTTACTTTGTAGATGTGTTTTATGGCCAAACATACACACCACACACTGGCT
>NC_133361.1:23096943-23180199 GCF_049309525.1 Garra rufa
GAAAACCTCTGTATGATCCTGACCACTGTAGTGTAACTCAGTTTCAGGTTTACTGAACCTCTAATAGTCTTGGCCATCTTTGTGGAGAGCAACAAATTCTAATTCTCAAATCCTCAGAGAGGTGAGTATGAGAGAATCACACTTAAAGCACCTTCTCTAATACAAGATACACAACTTTTATCAAGCAGACAAAAACATAAACATGATGAATAGGACATGTGGCTTTGCATGGTCAAACAACACTGCTGTTATCACTTGGGGTGTATTTACTTTTGTTGCCAGCTATTTTGACAATAATGGCTGTATGTTGAGTTATTTTCAGAGGACAGTAAATCTATACTGCTTTACAAGTTGCACATTGACCACTCTAAAATAGTTTCAAGTTTCATTTCTATAGTATTGTCCCTTGAGAGGCTATACTAAAATGGTTGCTGAAATGTGAGGGGTGCACTCACTTTTGTTAGATACTGTATATATAGCTGAGAAACAGCTGAGAAAATGCTAGTGTTGTAGATACAGGAGGACCTGTAATTATTGTCGCAGTGTCTTTGCTTCATGTCTGTTCATTAGGTCTTGAATACAGTAATGATTTCGGCACTATTTATTTTATTTATTTATTTATTTTTAAACCCGCTGTAAATGTCCTCATTTCATTAAGATGTTTTTAACTTTAAATCATTGCTTTAGTATATGTTCATAACAATTCCTCCAGTAAAAAAGTAATCTTGTTTGATTTTGACAGTGGTTTAGAAGTGTACATGTACTATTTATCTCTGTAAATTAATGTCAAGAACAAAGTGTGCTGTTGCTACAAAAAACGAGAGAGATACTTAGTTGCTCCAGATTATTTTTTCGTCCTTGTA
Organism: Garra rufa; assembly: GCF_049309525.1. Taxonomy (NCBI): domain Eukaryota; kingdom Metazoa; phylum Chordata; class Actinopteri; order Cypriniformes; family Cyprinidae; genus Garra; species Garra rufa. The sequence continues at coordinate 23,097,807 of NC_133361.1, forward strand.
CTTCCCAGAATAAACAGTGTTCATTCGACACAAACATCAGGTGTTGATCTTTTTAGTGTTCATCTCTTGAAACCAGTCCAAAGATTTAACATTTACTTGAATTCACTTTTCATCAACATGTGTTCATACTCGTGAATCAGCCATGATTTGAAAGCACCTGGGGAAATCATTGAACAGCCCTGTGTTTACTGCCTCTTCCAGTAACTTCAGGTGGCGTAAACACAGCTTGTCCCGTTGAGTTAGAGCCTCCTCATCCTCAGAGAGCGGCCCTCACTCCTTTCTGTCATATTTTAATGGTTGCAATGGGCTTATCACATTCATGTTTGCAGTAATTACCGTACCAACCATAAAACCCACAATAATGGCCTTTATTCACTTGAATAGGCAGTATTGAATGCGACGCTCAGTCGCTTAGTTTAAAAATTTCCAGCCAGACTCTCTCATTCATCCTGGTTTAAACCTTATTCAGCATCATCTTCTGCTCCCCGCAGAGAGAGAGAGATCTCCACAAATCAGTGCCCTTCTCCTGTCAAAGATGCCTGTGAAGAGAGAAAAAGAGCACTTTCTTGACAGCTGTGCAAATCTGAAAGCTTTCTCCTATCCTGAGGGCCCATATTTTATACATCGTAAAAGCTAGTCACAGTGTTGATTTACTGATGACCGAAAATTAAATTATGTCGCTTTGAGGCTGAAACCACACTGGCAATATATGTGTTTATTTTAATCATTTTGCTGTCTTAAAACACATTCTGTAGTCCTGTATTTGGTTTTTCATCAAAAATAACCCTTGTGAAAAAGTGTAGTTGTCATGATAAATGAGATGGATTCAAGAGCGAGTAAGTTAAACAGTTTATTAAACAAACAGAAGGTTTCACAGAGAAGGTCAGACGAGCCGGTGAGAACGCCGATGGTGACACTGGTAGCGCAGGAGATCAATGGGCGACCAGGAGAAGTCAGCAGCAGCCAGCCGGAACAGAATAATCCCAGGGAGCGAATCCACATGAAACGAGGTCAGGAGAGAACACAGGGAGAGAACCAGGACCGACGAAACAAACCAACGATCTGACAACATGAGACAAACAGAGCAGGCATTAATTAGCTGCGCAAACGAGCGACAGCTGGAGACAGTCAGCTTGTGAGCGGCAGCGGACACGCCCACTAGCACACACACAGGGAGAGACAAACAGAGCAGCAAGATGAGAGAGTGAACCCATGAACCGTGACAGTACCCCTCCTCCTAGGAGCGCCTCCTGGCGCTCCCAGAAGAACTTACCCGTCAATTGTAATCATCGATAAGGGAGTGATCCAATATGTCCCTAGCAGGAACCCAACTTCTTTCCTCCGGACCGTAACCTTCCCAGTCCACCAAGTACTGGAATCCTCGTCCCCTCCGCCTCGAGTCCAGAATACGGTTGACCGAATAGGTAGGTTCCCCATCTACGAGACGCGGCGGTGGGGGAACTGGGGCAGGCGGATTAATAGGAGAATGAAAAACGGGATGAATTCTCCTGTACGCAGGAGGGAGTTTGAGGCGGACTGCCACTGGGCTAATGATTTTAGTGACAGGGAACGGGCCTATGAATTTGGGAGCAAGCTTATTACAAACGGATTGGAGAGGAATGTTCTTGGAGGAAAGCCACACTTTTTGACCGACGACGTAGACGGGAGGCTTAGACCGGTGACGATCGGCCATGGCCTTGGTGCGCGCCCCCACCTGGAGGAGAGTCTCTCTGGCTCTCTTCCAGGTGCGGCGACACCTCTGGACGAAGACGTGGGCAGAGGGGACCGCGACTTCGGATTCCAGACTGGGAAAAAGAGGTGGCTGGTACCCTAAACTACACTCGAATGGTGACAGGCCCGTAGACGATACTGGTAACGAGTTATGCGCGTACTCAACCCATGAAAGTTGTTGGCTCCAGGAGGAAGGATTCTGTGAAACCAAACATCGTAACACCCTCTCAAGGTCCTGGTTGGCCCGCTCAGTCTGACCGTTGCTCTGAGGATTGAAACCAGAGGACAGACTAACACTTGCCCCCAGTAGATGGCAAAATTCCTTCCAGAATTTGGAAATGAACTGGGGACCCCTGTCGGAGACCACATCCATCGGGAGGCCATGAACGCGAAAGATGTGGTCTACGACAGCTACCGCTGTCTCCTTAGCAGAAGGTAATTTAGGTAAGGGAATAAAATGGGCCGCCTTTGAGAACCGGTCCACTACGGTCAAAACAACCGTATTGCCCTGGGAGGGTGGGAGGGCCGAAACAAAATCGAGCGCGATGTGGGACCAGGGTCTCGAAGGGACCGACAGCGGTTGAAGTAACCCCTCTGGGGGTCGATTGGAAGTCTTAGAGCGAGTGCAGACCGAGCAGGCCAAAACAAAATCTCGAGTGTCACGAGCCATAGAGGGCCACCAGAATCGCTGTTTAACGAGAAATAGTGTGCGACTTACTCCTGGATGACAGGCTACGTTGGAACAATGAGCCCAATTGATGACGTCGGACCATAGCCTCTCCGGCACAAATACACGACCCGATGGGCAACCGACCGGGGACGTTATCCCTTCTAAGGCGTACCTTAGTCTCCACCTCCCAAGTGAGTGTAGAAACAATAAGTTTCTCCGGAATGACGCACTTGGGAGTGGACGGACATTCCGAACGGTCAAAAACGCGTGATAAGGCGTCGGGTTTGGTGTTTTTAGAACCCAGACGGTACGAGATCGAAAAATCAAAGCGTCCGAAAAAAAGAGCCCATCGGGCATTTAGCAGACCTGATGTATTCGAGGTTCTTGTGATCGGTCCAAACGATAAAGGGCACCCCCGAGCCCTCTAACCAATGGCGCCACTCCTCCAACGCTAGCTTGACTGCCAACAACTCTCTGTTACCAATATCGTAATTACGTTCAGCGGAGGACAAACGGTGAGAAAAAAAAACGCGCAAGGGTGCATCCTATCATCCGCAGGAGCGCGCTGGGAGAGAACCGCACCTACCCCCACCTCTGACGCATCGACCTCTACCACAAACTGACGTGTGGGATCAGGGGCAACAAGAATGGGGGCCGAAACAAAGCGGCTCTTGAGGTTGGAAAATGCTGTCTCGGCAGCATCAGACCACCTGAACGTAGTCTTGGTAGAGGTCAAGGCTGTCAGAGGAGTGGCTAGTTGGCTGAAGTTGTGAATGAAACGCCGGTAGAAATTGGCGAACCCCAAAAACCTCTGCAGGGCCTTGCGGGAATCGGGGGTTGGCCAATTTACCACAGCCTTAACCTTGTCGGGATCCATGCGTACTCCCTCGGATGAGACGATGAACCCCAGAAAGGGAACCGACTGTGCGTGGAACGCGCACTTCTCTGCCTTGACAAAAAGCCCATTCTCTAGCAGCCTTTGGAGCACCCGTCTGACGTGCTGAACGTGTTCCTGGAGAGAAGAGGAAAAAATCAATATGTCGTCCAGGTAGACATACAGAAATTGGTCGACCATGTCTCTCAGCATGTCATTGACGAGTGCCTGAAAGACCGTGGGGGAGTTGGACAAGTCGAAGGGCATGACCAGATATTCAAAGTGCCCCCTGGGGGTATTAAAGGCGGTCTTCCACTCATCCCCCTCCATGATGCGGACCAAATGGTAAGCGTTACGAAGATCCAGTTTCGTGAAGATAGATGCTCCCTGCAACCGTTCGAAGGCCGAAGACATCAGCGGCAAAGGGTAAGTGTTCTTTACCGTGATGTTATTCAACCCCCGATAATCAATACATGGTCGCAGAGAGCCATCCTTCTTCCCCACGAAAAAGAATCCCGCCCCCGCAGGAGAGGAGGAAGGGCGGATGATCCCGGCTGCCAGAGAATCAGAAATATATTTTTCCATGGCCTCCCTTTTAGGAGCAGAAAGCGAGTATAACTTGCCCTTAGGCGGAGACATACCTGGCAGTAAGTCTATAGCACAGTCGTAGGGACGATGCGGAGGAAGAGAAGCAGCTCTGGACTTACTGAACACTTCCTTCAGGTCGAGGTACTCCTTGGGCACGTTTGACAGGTCCACCGACTCATCCTGCAACAGAGAACGAGAAACAGACGGACAAGCAGACAAGAGACAGTTAGCAAAACAGGATTTGCCCCAAGAGGAAACAGAATTAAGACCCCAGTCCACGGTGGGTCGATGGAGGACGAGCCAGGGATGCCCAAGGACTATGGGAACCAGGGGGGACTCCGCGAGCAGGAAGGTAATCTCCTCCTTGTGGTTACCAGAGGTAATCATGGTGAGAGAACAGGTAGGGTGAGTAATAGGAGGAAGAGTTTGTCCATTAAGAGCATTCACAGAAATGACAGTCTTAAGAGGAGTTAAGGGAATGCGCAGGGAGCGTGCAAGGTTCCAGTCCATAATATTACCTTCCACTCCAGAGTCCACGAGGGTCTGACAGTGGTGAACCCTGGCCGCCCATTGAAGTCTCACCGGGAGGAGAGTGGTGGATGAGGGTTTGTCCTGGGATAATCCGCCCGACAGTAACCTCCGTACTACTGTCGGGCTTGGCCTTTTACTGGACAGGTGTTGAGGAAATGTCCAGCGGCACCGCAGTACAGACACAAACCTCTGGATCTTCGACGTTCTCTCTCCTCCCGGGAGAGCCGAGCTCTACCCACCTGCATGGGTTCAGGATCTTGAAGTGGGCTGACCGTATTAGCGACACTGGAACCCTGTTCCAGCCAAGCAGAACCGGAGCTGAGGTGGGTCAGTTGGTCACGTCGTTGAAGTCTAGCATCCACCCGGAGGGCCAAGGAAATCAGTCCATCGAGATCAGGAGGTAGTTCCAGTGTGAAGATCTCTCGTTGAATACGGTCAGCCAACCCATGCAGGAAGATGTCCCACTGCGCCGCCTCGTTCCATTTGCACTCGGCAGCCAGCGTCCGGAACTCGATGGAATAGTCCGAAACAGAGCGATCAGCTTGCCGTAGATTGGCTAATATGCTGGCTGCCTCGCGCCCGATGACGGCCCGATCGAATACCCGTCTCATCTCTTCAGAAAGGAGTTGGAACGAGGCACAACAGGGATGTTTATTCTCCCACACCGCCGTTCCCCACTGAGCCGCACGGCCAGATAGCAGAGTCAACACCAACGCCACTTTCGATTGTTCGGATGTGAAAGTGTTGGGCTGTAACGAGAAGAACATGGAGCATTTAGTCAAAAAGGCTCTGCATAAATTGGGCTCACCCGCATAGAGTTCCGGAGTAGGCAGACGAGGCTCGTGATGAGACGTGGTGTTAACCACAGCGGGTGGAGGGGAAGGCGGTGGGGGTGGCGCAGCGGGCGATCTCAGGCGTTGTAACTGGTTGGTGAGCTCGGATACCTGCGCTACCACGGCTCGTCCGGTGGGCAGCATCTGTTCGTCCTGCCGATCCATACGAGCGTTATTAGATGCCAAAATGTCCTGCAGAGTAGGAGTACTCGCTGAATCCATTAGCTGGTCAGATCGTTCTGTCATGATAAATGAGATGGATTCAAGAGCGAGTAAGTTAAACAGTTTATTAAACAAACAGAAGGTTTCACAGAGAAGGTCAGACGAGCCCAATTGGGCTTCTTTTGATCGGCTTGGACCGGAGAATAACGCATTGGGCGGGTAGACAAAATTTGGGCTGCTTTAAAAAAATAAAAGCCGACCAATCAGCTGCTTTTTTCTTTGCTTTTATCATTAGTGACTGTTATTTTAATACCTTCGAGCTCAAAGTATCACAGTAATATAATGTGTTGTGCAGTCATCAACTCATTTTTTTGCTTAACGCAACCCTTACTGGTTTAGTTTAACAGAGACCTGTCAATCAATTTACGTCTTTAACGTTAGTGAGATGTGATGACTTGTGAGTGACGGAGTTTTAGCCCTATAACGGGCAAGATTTTGAATATGCAGCTTATTCATTTATTCATTTTAAGTAATTGCGATGGCAAAGTGGCCTAAATATAAGTTACACGATAAAAAGTCTAAGTGGATTACACGTGGTGAGAGATGAATAGAAGACTTCTAAATATAATTGTAACTGAAATAAGAAAACGTGGGTGTGTGCATGAACGTAAATGCCAGCTACATTACATTTGTTTCTCATCACATTGAAAATGATGCATGTGTTTTTCCAAGGGTTAAAGTCATCGGTTAATTTCCACTTTGAAAAGAAGACATTTTACGCATATTTTGTTACTGTTTATTACTGTTTTGATCCATGTTCCTGTGAAATTGATTTATCTTTATTTTATTTTGTCATTCTTCTTTTTTTAAAGAGATAAAAATGGTCCTTATCAACCTTGACATGGCAATACAATTCTCATTATTTTGGCAGTTAAAATTTGGACTGGTTTTTGTTGAAGTAGGTGGGTTTTGGTGAGCTTTTGGGCTGGAAATCGTCAACCCGATCTGGCAACACTGGCCAAGTCTAACCATAGATATATATGGTATCTACACCGGACACGACAGTTGCCGCGCCGCAACAGCTACAGTCTGTCTACACTGGACGCGACAAAGCGACATTGCAAATCATTTAAACAGACAGCATAATAGGTTCTATTTAATTTTTTCGCGTCACGCGCCGCTCGCGTCCGGTGTAGACACGGTGTAAAAATGGAAGATGCTTCTCCAGGTAACCCCCCGCGTCTTAAAGTTTTCAGAGCTTGAACGAAAGCAGGGTTTGTTTGCAGTTTTGTGCACAACCCCCAACCCCCAACACCCCCCCCCCAACAAAATGCGTCCCTTGTGCGAACTATTCCTTCCGCCACGAATTCAAATCAAAGTTTGACGGTTGGTCAGCTGAGCATAAGCTTCTCGTTACTAGTTCCAAAACGTCACTTTAGAACTAGTAACGAAGGAATGTTGAGTTGCTTCATTGAAAGCCTATTGTATTACTGCATTAAAACCTCACAGTATCATGTTTGAGTATTATCACAGAGAGATGGACTGAGCGAGTCATTAACGTACCTGCATCTAATAGAGCGTTCATTATTCATATTCATGATGATATGACTTTAGTTTGAATGTTTACTGATGAAAGCGTTAATATCCGTTCATCTGTTATGGGTGATTTTGCTGCTCAGTGCATTTATTCGCTGTAGCAAGCTGTTGTTGAAGCTAAAAAGAACTTCCGCTTAACTTCAGTTTAAAAGTCCCAAAGTCACTATTAACTGCTCACTCATAACAATGTAACGTTAAATAAAATCACCATCAAGAATACACGCACGTTACTCAAAACTAAGTACTATTATTAAATACATTATTTAAAATATAATTTATATACATTTTTATTTATTGAGTAATAATATTTAATAAACAACAACAACAAAAACAGACATCAAAAAGTTGCTAGGCAATTCAGTCAAAAGTAAAGGCAGCATTCAGCATTGTATTTACATAAACATGCTACCTGAACTATCTTCTTCTCTGGAACACAAATAATAGATTATTGAGATCAAAGACTGCCCGTTAGATTTACCCACAATGAATTACATGCCATGTGTAACCACTACAGAGACATCAGAGCCAGCGGTAAATTCCTGAAGATCTGGCCGTGGTGAGAGTGCTCTCGAGCGGATTGATGAGTGCAGAACGCCCCCTGACGTTATGGGTCTCGCACGTCCGAAAACGATGAAGCAAATTTTCAAACAGATGTTATCTTTATTAACAAACTGCATTTTTGAACTATAAACAAGTACATTCTCGCCTGAAAACCTCTTAAAACTACATTCCGTGACACAAAAAGAGTAATATTTATAAAATGATACGGGATTTGGACATCCGCCATGTAACTCAGAAAAAAACGGTCCCGGCTAGAACACGCGGAGTGATACAAAATTGTGAAAGGGCGTTCCTGTAGCGATACCAGTAGGGTTGTGCGATATGGACAAAAGAAAGCTATCACAATTTTCTTGAACAATATTGCGATTTCGATTTTAATCACGATTTTGACACAGACATGTTTTACAGTGTGAATCTAAAACATTTTTTTTAAAAGGAAAACAATTAGATTCACTGTTTTGAAACGCTCCAATCGAATCGCGAATCATTTGATTCAGAACGTTCAACTTCAAAGCGCATATGGCGAATCATTTGATTTAGATCAGGACGTAGCAGCGGCTTCGTGGGACGTTTTATCCCCACCATGGATAAAAATAATTCAGCAGAAGCAGGGATGCATAGACCAGAGGGGGGAAATCCCCCCATCCACCCCCCCCCCCCCCCCCCCCCGGCAAATCGCACCCTGCTAATAACTGCCTAGATATGTTATGTAGCCTAATTTGCGCGCATTGAGGAGTCGCTCTCTAAATGCGGGATATTAAAATTGCTTTTGCATGCGCGTTTTACTTTTGGTTTCGTTTTAACGATCGTGCGAGACTCTCAACGGCGCTGAGCGTGCATTCTACAATAAAAGAGATTATTTTAACTAAAATATGCCTCTGTGTGAGTGGAACATGCCCCTGAGTTATCATTTGATGTGAATGAATGCCTCGTTGTACAGTATATGGACACGGAGGTGCCAGAATTGTATCTGACAGAATGTACACTATAGCACAAAATATATTATATTTCTTCAAAATCGGTTTGTGGAGACCTTTTATTTTTCACAATCGAAAGAGAGAATGGCAAACCTGTCACTGTATCAGCTCACAGCAGTCTGTGCAGGAGGCTATAGCGAAAGTTTTGTAAAGAAATGAAACCAAGTCAGACCACAACAGTTTCTCTCACTGGTACAAATGCTCCCAAATATAATTTCAGGTCACGCAGATTAAATTTTGGGAGCATATGCGACCAAAACGTTCACAATTTCGAGCCCTGCCTAATAAAGGTAGAACAAAATGTCTTTAGAACAGACCTATGGCAAAAAGTAAGTATGCGTGTGCGTATATGCGTGCGTGTGTTTGAAAAAACAACAACCCAGACCACAGTGTCCCACATAAAAACAATTAGAACACTGGCAGAGTCTACCTGCTTTCTGCTAAGAACGTATATGTATACCTTAATTTTTTTTAGCACGTAAAAATAAATAAATAAATAAATCTAAGGTTACAAGATTAATGTCGTAATATTTTGTGAAAAAAGTTGAAAGTGCGAGAATAAAGTCTAAATATTTTGAAAATAAAGTCTAAATACTACGAGAATAAAGTCAAAACGTTTCGAGAATAAAGTTGAAATATTTCGAGAATAAAGTCTAAATGTTTGTAGACTAAAGTCGAAATGTTTCAAGAATTTAAATCATAGAAATTAAAAGCCCGGATTGAGAGCACCTAGAGCAGTTGTCAGGCCACATGAATTTATTTGAATATTGTTATGTCCGAGCAGCAGCATCATCTTACTGGGATAAGGAAGAGTCAATTTTAAGGACTCACAGAAACATCTTTATATCAAGAACATGATATTTATTAACAGACTGAATAGGAACATTTTTTTATTCAGCTCACACACCCAATAAACATTCTTTTGGGGGGCATCAGCTCTCTTATTTAACCCTTTTTAATACACTACAGATATATGTGGGATTATTAGCAGAAATCATACCATGTGTCATACTTGCGAGGACAGTATGCTTGGAAATAATATTAAATGTCTTCGATTGCATTTGTTATATGTAATATAAAACAAAGTCTCAGCTTTCAAAATCTGTTTTATAGTAAAATAAAAATATAAACGATTATAAATATATAAATATAAAATATAAACAGTATATAAATGCAAACAATGTGGCGTACAATAATGTGTTTTTCAAATTCTTTAATGTGGTGTGACAGATCACTGTATTAATGTAAATCAATAAATAAAATAATACTGTTTGTGAAAATTCCACAACCTACTCAAAAAAACCTCTGTGGCATTCAACCTTTTTTTTTCACACATATTTATTAAAAACAACAATAAAACATTCTAAAGGTTGAAGTGGGCTCGTTATATATAACATATGTTACATTGTTGTCTTTTCTGAGGTATTAAGTGACTGTTCACAAGCTGTTTTATTCAAGTTATAATACAGTAAATGTTTGGACATATTTAACATCTTCCATTCATTATTTGCAGCATGCCAGCCACCTAGTAATCACAATAATTTTGCGCTTTGTTGCTTTTTAATAAAACACAGCTCAGCTTTCAAATTCTGTCAGTGTTTTTCCTCTTATTTCAAGTTTATAGCAAGATATAAAAGTGAAGGAACATCAGAGATTGTCTTATAGGGAGATGAGAGGGTCTACTGTATATTACTTACTATTGGAGAAAGCGTAATAACCAATCACATTAAAGCCTTGACGTCATTGAATTTCAGTCAGAGTTGTATGACACTCAATCAGTGTTTACGGATAGAATAGGAATGAATGGGAAATGCCGTAAGATGAATCCCACGTCGCAAAAAGTCAGTGACTTCTTTTATAAAACTGAATTTTTTAGTCTAGCTGAGACTTTGTAATATCTCCCGGTGCTCCCAATGCAAGTAATTTGCATGCTCAATAGGCTAGAATATACTCTCAAAATATTATAACTTCAATCTCCTAATTGCTATGAATGAATTCTCATAATTTTGACTTTATTCTCCAAATATTTTGAATTTATTCTCGAAACATTTCGACTTTATTCTTGAAATATTTCAACATTATTCTCGTAATATTTGAACTTTATTCTCGTAGTATTTTGACTTTATTCTAGTAATTTTGACTTTATTCTCATAATTCCAACTTTATTTTCAAAATATTTCGACTTTATTCTCAAAATATTTTGACTTTATTCTCATAATTTCAACTTTATTCTTGTAATTTCAACTTTATTCTTGTAGTATTTCGACTTTATTCTCGTAAAATATTTCAACTTTATTCTTGTAATTTTGACTTTATTCTCGTAAAATATTTCAACTTTATTCTTGTAATTTTTACTTTATTCTCGTAATATTTTGACTTTATTCTTATAATTTCAACTTTATTTTCGAAATATTTAGACTTTATTCTCATAATTTCAACTTAATTCTCAAAATATTTTCACTTTATTCTCGTAGTATTTTGACTTTATTCTAGTAATTTTGACTTTATTCTCATAATTCCGACTTCATTTTCAAAATATTTCGACTTTATTCTCAAAATATTTTGACTTTATTCTTGTAATTTCAACTTTATTGTCATAACATTTTGACTTTATTCTCATAATTTCAACTTTATTCTTGTAATTTCAACTTTATTCTTGTAGTATTTCTACTTTATTCTCAAAATATTTCGACTTTATTCTCAAAATATTTTGACTTTATTCTCGAAATATTTCGACTTTATTCTCGTAATTTTAACTTTAAATCTCTCAGTTTTAGATTTTTTTTTTACGTGGCACTAAATCGTACATTTTCACAGTTTTACAGTAAAACTTGTTTATGTATTTCACATAAAATAAAACAAAAAGCATTTTGTGCATTTTTTTAAATTAAAAAATTAACTTAAACACTTACATTTGTAGTATACAATTGTATAGACTATGTTCTCTGTTTGCTTAAAACAAGTTGCAACTTGATAATTACAAATGTGTAATCACAAATGTATTTAAATACATGACATACAATTTTATGTAAAAAAGAAATTAAAATATATTTTTGTTTTATTATAAATGCTAGTTAGTGCATTCAGAAGTAATTCTGAAATTACATATAAAGATATTGAAGTCCTACTTAAAAGCACTTTTAGGTAATTGCATTTTATATGAATTTAAACTTTAATACATTTTCATTTAATTGTAAACAACATTCAATTAAGTGCTCAAAAACACTACATTCTGTTCACACTTAAGTTTATTCTTTTAAAGTATTCTCCTTTCTAAACGTATGCTAAAGCGCACTCACAAGGGAACCCACATCAGTTAGCCTAATTATACTCCACAGTCACATTACGACATAAAAACAGTCCCGCACAGATCAGAAATGTATTAAATGTCACTTATCCCTCTCCAAATGCCCACTTCCTGCTGTTCTCTCAAGTCATCCAATAACATTTGTAATCACGCTGACACATGAGGTTGTCCTTGGTTTACATCAGTGTCAAAACAGTTCAGTCTGTTTTCATTCCTCATCCAATTTTAATTTGTGCCAACTTCGAAAACAATCTCTCTCTCCAATGCTTTTTGTAAGAGTGAATATAAATATTTTTTTAAGGAATATGAATATAGTGCCTTTTTACATTCAAAGTGCGACTAAACCAACAAATGCATTTTTAAAATGTAAATTAGCATTGTCTTTAAACACTGTGACTCTGGGATGCTGTCAGTTGAGTGGGATCATCCAGTGACATGAGACTGAATAATAGTAGACAGATGACAGCAGGGAGGCTTGTGTGGAAAGAAACCATTATTGTAGTTATTTATATTAGTTCTGTTTGGTGCCACTGGTGGTGGAGAAATTACACATTTCTTCTGAGCTCCCATTGCTGGGGCCCCCTAGTGCCCGGACCCTGAGGCACCGCATATCTTCATATATTATATGAAAACTGCTTCACTTTCTTTGACCAGGGCAGGCAAAGTTGCTGCATCTGTGTTGATATGTAAATGTGATTCATTGGTATTAACATCGGTTCATGAGAATTTCTGAACGACCCATTTTAGCTGCTTAGTTTCCATAAATAGTCTGGATGAAGAGGGAATGGAGCTTTGTGAATGTTTGTGAACATTTGAGTATTTCCACAAAGCAAGATGCAATCAGATTATACATAAATTTAGTGAAAATGGGGCTTACAAGCAGGATTAAAGGTTTTAATGTATAGCGGAAGAAAAATGGTAATACCATCAGTGTCAGATCTCAGTTATAACAGGAATACCTCAGCACTGCTTTCTAAGTAGGTATTTTATATTATCTAACTTTAATATGTGTAATAATAATAATATGTTCAAATCTGTGTAATAACAAATCTCAAAATAGCAAAATTGTAGCATAAGAAGGTTAAAACCATGCAGTTCTCTATTATATGTCCCCTTTAAATGGTAATAATTTGCCTTTAGTACAGTGTCTTCAAAGCTTTTGCTAGAAGATAAAGCTGCTGAGATGAAAATGATTTGTGAGTCTTGCACTGCAGTGCTTCTTAATGCAAATCTGTTTAAACATTAGACAGGAAAGGTGAATAAACCGGTCACAATCTAACCTCTTTCCTCTTTCAGATGTAGTCAGAACGCTTTCCTCATATTTATTTTCCCTTGGAGCGCATTGTTTACTGATCCAGACAGCTTGCAGCTAATATTTTTTTAGTCCTCATCTTCAAGTTCAGTTAATCATTGAGTTGCTGCAGATGTCGCTGCCTTCTGAATTCATAAGCCTTCAACCCACATGAACCGAGATTTCGTAAAACATCATGACTTTAATTATGCCATTTACATCGGATATAAATAGACTAATTATTTCCCCATGCATGCGCATTAGACAGTGTGTGTTACACTGAGTCTACAGCGTGGAATCCAACTAAATTAAACCTTCACACAACGACCACCAACCGGTTTCATGTCAGAGGAGCACTGCAAACAGCAGGAGGGTCTTTTGGGGCCCTTAATAATAAGAAGGGTATAATAAAGTGTAAAAAGAGTTCCCTTCCGGGAACTCGAGCCGCGTCAGGAACGCTATGGGGAACGCCATTGGCGGGCCGCACTCTGAACTGTGTATAACAACCAATGAAATGACGGGGGTGACGTCACAGGCGCGGTGACGTCACCGACCAGGAAGTATAAAGCACGTGCGTTTGAAGCCGGCGGCAGCTTTTGTCATTCAGCGAGAGCGCTCTGTGTCTGTGTCTGTCTTGCCATTTCTGCTGTTTTTGTGTCCAGTTTGACACACTTTTATTTGAGTAGAATGGCATCTTTACAACCTATTAAGAAAAAGAGTTTGATGGTGGTTAAGCGCCCGCATAGACAGTGTGTCCCTCCCTGCCAACGCTTCATTGTTGGTGGGGATACACACAGTCTATGCGTGGTCTGCTTGGGAGCGGAGCATGCACAGTCAGCCCTCGAAAAGGCTGGCTGTGAGCACTGTGAACGCCTGCCGGTGCGTCTGCTTCGCTCCCGGAAAGCCCTCTTCGAGGAGGGGGCTTTCACTAGCGTGCCCCGTGGGTCTGGCCCCGCTTCCGCCGAGGCGGAGCGGCGGCTGCACTCGTGGGGCTCGCAGCTCGATCTGCTGGAGGGTATGGAGACGGGTGATCCCCTATCTCCGCCCTCACTCAGCGGATCGAGCGATCTCCTCCTGGATGTGGAAGCCCGCGCTGCGGTTTCTTCCCCCCGGGAGGAGGTCCCCGAGTTCCTCTTGTCTTCCTCCGAGGAGGTTGACATTGAAAGTGTTACAGAGGAACCACAACCGCCATCACGCTCGCCTCACTATGAGGAGCTCGTAGAGGTGCTGACTAATGCGGTAGCCAAATTACACATCACATGGCCCGCAGAACAACAGCAATCACATGAGCCGCAGCGAAGCCGATTAGATGATCGCTTCCTGCGGACAAAGTCAGCACCTCCAAAACGGAGCCTTCCCTTCTTCCCCGATCTCCACCAAGAGCTAGCGAGATCGTGGGAAAAGCCATACTCCTCCCGTCTTTTCTCCCCCGCTGAAAATTATGGAAATGTGGGGGGGGCAGAGGAGAGTGGCTATAGGACGATGCCACGGGTTGAACAGACGCTTGCGGGCTATCTGTCACCCGGCTCGGCATCATCCTTGAAGGCTCCGTCCTTACCCACCAGGCCCCTTAAAGTCACATCTGGCCTGATGGGTAAGGCATACACGGCAGCAGGTCAAGCAGGGTCTTGCCTTCACACCATGGGCATCCTGCAAGCCTACCAGGCTGACCTGCTGAAGGAGTTCAGCAGCGGCGAGGAAGTTAGCGTCACAGAGATGCAAAAAACTGCAGATCTCGCTCTCCGCGCCACCAAGGAGGCCGCCCGTGCTGTTGGGCGGTCTATGGCAGCCCTGGTGGCCGCGGAGAGGCATCTCTGGCTGACCCTGTCCGACGTAAAAGAGAAGGACAGGGTCACGCTTCTGGACGCCCCCCTGCAACCATCTGGCCTCTTTGGTGCTTCGGTTGATACCGTTGTGGCCAGGCACCAGGAGGCCCGCAAGCAGGCGGCGGCGTTCAGAACTTTCCTTCCTCGCCGCGTGTTCTCCTCTGAGGCTGCTGCACCATCTAAGAAGCAGCCTCAGCCGTGTACGAGCTCCCATAGAGAGGCACAAAAACAGAGCGTTGCCGCCCGTGCTCCCCCGGCCCAGCCTAGGGGACCCGGAAAGCAACGCTCTAAGTCGGGGGCTTCCAAGACGAAGAGGCCTGACCTGAGGGTCGTCCTCCAGTCAAGGAAGTCCTCGGCTAAGCGGCCCTGACGGTTGTGGTTCAGGGCCGTTGAGGGCAGCCCCTCTCGAAGGGGTTTGCACCGTACCTCCAGGTGCGGGTTTCAGACCCCTTCGTGGCCCTCAGGAGATGAGTCAGCTAACCCTGCCAGTGTTACAGGGCGCGGCTATCTCCCGCGAGCATCCTCTAGCTGGTCCGCCCGGAAACGTAGCGGCCCTGGAGAGTTCGCAACCCCCGCGGGGGTTTTCCGAGGAGCTAATTCCGGCGCTTCCTGCCAGTTCGCTGTTTCAGGACTCCGAGTTAGTTCCTCAAGTAAATCCAGACACCAGTCTCGAGAGGCTGGTACCCTTAGTGAACTTTCTGGTTCTTTAGCACAGGAAGTATCTCAGGTTCGCTTTCAGGGGCAAGGCTTACCAAGACAGAGTGCTTCCTTTCGGCCTAGCTCTCTCACCTCGCACTTTCACGAAGTGTGTGGATGCTGCGCTGGCTCCACTGTGACTCCAGGGCATCCGCATACTCAACTAACAGTTAGCGGTTCAGCATCGAGGTGCTGTTCTCGCTCACATGAAAGAGTTAGGGTTGAGACTCAACGCCAAGAAGAGTGTGCTTTCTCCACTACAGAGGACCACTTACTTAGGCGTAGTGTGGGATTCGATCTCCATGCAGGCACGCATGTCTCCTGCACGAGTCGATTCCATACTGACCGCAGTGAATGCAGTAAAGCTAGGCCAGTCACTCACTGTCAAACAGTTTCAAGTACTGTTAGGTCTTATGGCAGCCGCTTCCAACGTGATACCTTTTGGACTGCTGCACATGAGACCACTGCAGTGGTGGCTCAGGACCAGGGGGTTCTCCCCGAGGGGAAACCCACTCCGCAAGATCAAGGTCACGCGGCGTTGCCTACGTGCCTTGGCCATGTGGAGGAAACCCTGGTTCCTCTCTCAGGGACCGGTTCTGGGAGTGCCTGGTCGCCGCATCACGCTAGCGACCGACGCTTCCCTTACCGGTTGGGGGGCGGTCATGCGTGGCCGCTCAGCCCAAGGCCTATGGAGCGCCCACCATCTCTCGTGGCACATAAACCGCTTAGAGATGCTGGCAGTATCCCTGACCCTAAAGAGGTTTCTCACAGACCTAAGAAACAAACACGTGCTGGTCCGTACAGACAGCACTGCGGTGGCTTACTACATAAACCACCAAGGAGGACTCCGCTCACGCCCCTTGTACAAGCTGGCGTACCGGATACTCCTTTGGTCTCAAGAGAAATTCCTCTCCCTGAGAGCAGTCCATATTCCTGGACATCTGAATGTGGGAGCAGACGTCCTGTCAAGGCAGGGGCCGAGGCCCGGGGAATGGATGCTTCACCCAGAGGTGGTGAAGCAGATCTGGAGAGTGTTTGGCCAGGCTCAGGTGGACCTGTTTGCGACTCAGGAGACATTGCACTGTCCCCTCTGGTACTCTCTAGTTCATCCAGCTCCACTGGGGCTGGATGCCATGGCACAGACGTGGCCGAGGCTGCGTCTGTACGCCTTTCCCCCGATCGCTCTGCTCCCGGGAGTTCTGGAACGGGTCCGTCGGTTTCAAGTGCGGCTGCTACTAGTAGCCCCGTACTGGCCGGCACGAGTATGGTTCTCGGACCTGGTATCTCTCCTAGACGGCTCTCCGTGGGAGATTCCCGTCAGGAGGGACCTCCTGTCTCAGGCTGGGGGCGCAATATGCCACCCCCACCCAGAGAGGTGGAGGTTATGGGTGTGGCCCCTGAGGGGGCACAACTCATAGGAGCGGGTCTCTCAACCGAGGTTGTTGAGACCCTTCTCCAATCCAGAGCTCCCTCTACGAGGAAACTGTATGGCCTTAAGTGGAACTTATTCGCGAGATGGTGCCGCGAGCGCCACCTGGACCCAGTCAACTGCCCGGTCGGTACAGTTCTGGAGTTCCTACAGTCTCGCCTATCCGCAGGGCTAGCTCACTCCACTCTAAAGGTATACGTGGCGGCCATAAGTGCCTACCACGCCCCTTTAGGTGGCCTCTCAGTAGGTAGAGAGCCCTTGGTCATACGGTTCCTCCGCGGTGCGCTCAGGCTGAGGCCTCGAGTGACACCCAGGGTCCCCACGTGGGACCTCGCTGTGGTGCTAGAAGCTCTCTGCAAGCCTCCATTCGAGCCCTTAGAGGAGTCTACGGATCGCGCCCTCACAGTTAAGACGGCGCTCCTGTTAGCACTCACCTCCCTCAAGAGAGTAGGCGATCTGCAGGCCCTTTCAGTGGCCCCATCTCATTTAGAGTTTGCCCCAGGGATGGCCAAGGCCTTTCTATATCCCAGGGTCGGGTACGTCCCGAAGGTCCCCTCCCTAGCACCGCAGCCAGTAACGCTGCAGGCGTTCTATCCTCCTCCATACGTGGAGCCAGGTCACAGGAAGTTAAACTGCATGTGCCCAGTCAGAGCTTTAGACGCATACGTCCACAGAGCTGCCACGTGGCGTAAAACAGAGCAACTGTTTGTCTGTTACGGCCCCCTAAGAGGGGGAGCCCAGCTTCAAAACCCACTATTAGTAGATGGATCATCGATGCCATAACTACTGCTTACGAGTCCTCTGATCTCCCCTCACCGTTGGGACTCAAGGCTCACTCTACTCGGGGCATGAGTGCCTCGAGAGCTCTGACGGCAGGTGTCCCAATACAAGACATCTGCAATGCTGCGGGTTGGTCCACGCCCCTAACATTCGTTAGGTATTACGAGCTCGACCTCAGAGCCGCTCCAGGCTCGGCTGTACTCTCGGCCTAGTGCGCTAGGCCTAGAGGGGCAGCCACCTCCCTAGCCAGGAGGGAGACTTCTCAAGGCGCATTCTTTCTGCGGAAAGAAGAGAAGTCGTTTCGCCACTCATAAGAGATCTGCAAAACTTTACCCCTTTTGTCCGTGAAAGCTAGACAAAAGCCCTTTCAGTCCCTCTTGTCCTGGCAGAACCCCCAGACAAAGGACTAAGACCCCTCGTGAGCCCGAGGGCCGAGGGGTGCCTCTCGCACTGGCTGGCGAACCAGGCAGAGGTCACGGTTCTCGTGTGCCCGAGGGCCGAGAACTGTACAGCCCTCTTGTCCGCGGAATGCTAGACAATGGCTTAATTCTCCTCGTGTTCTGACGCAGGATGCTATCAGACCGAGTGTACTCCGGTCCCTCTGGTTTCTGGCTTTCCCCAGACCAAGGACTAAGACTCCTCGTCTGCCTTCACAGAAGGCCGAGGAGTGCCTCATGCACTGGCTGGCTACCAGGCAGAGGCACCTACTGTCTTCCCCGTGAGCCGAGGGCCGGGGATTGCAGTGCCCTCTTGTCCGCGTAATGCTAGACAATGGCTTATTCCCTCGCGTCCTGGCGGAGCTCCAGGCCGAGCCTTGGATCCCTCTTGTTCTGGCTGAACCCCCAGACAAAGGATCACCCTCTCCTCGTGTGCCGAGGGCCGAGGAGCCTTGAGGTCGAGCTCACCGTCCTCGTGGGTCTGCGGACCGAGGACTTCCCACACCATCTGTCCGCCGAGTGCTAGACAGTGGTCATTCGGTCCCTCTTGTTCTGGCTAACTCCCAGACAAAGGACTAAGACTCTGCGTGTGCCTGAGGGCCGTGGAGTACCTCTCGTTCTGGCTGGCGACCAGACAGAGGAAGACTACCATTCCTCGTGTGCCCGAGGGCCGAGGACTACAGGGCCTTCTTGTCCGCGTAATGCTAGACAAGGGCTCTCTCTTTTTCCACCCTGGTTGAGCAGACACTCGCAGGGCTCGGTAATTATGGGGGCGTTGGTAGTCTCGTTCCCCATAGCGTTCCTGACGCGGCTCGAGTTCCCGGAAGGGAACGTCTCGGGTTACGTATGTAACCTTAGTTCCCTGAGGGAACGAGACGCCGCGTCTCGGACCATAATTCCCGCACCCTGCGGCGCTCGCTTCATTCCTAAAGAGCTGCCGCCGGCTTCAAACGCACGTGCTTTATACTTCCTGGTCGGTGACGTCACCGCGCCTGTGACGTCACCCCCGTCATTTCATTGGTTGTTATACACAGTTCAGAGTGCGGCCCGCCAATGGCGTTCCCCATAGCGTTCCTGACGCGGCGTCTCGTTCCCTCAGGGAACTAAGGTTACATACGTAACCCGAGACGTTTTCTTTGTTTTTATTTAATTAATTTTTAATTAAGTTTTATTACTGTATTGCATAATTTTTTTATTTTATTTGTATATTGTTTACTTTTTTGGTTTGCGTTTTTGTTGTGTTGCATTGTTTTATTTTATTGCATTGTCTACTGAATTTTTATTTATTTTTTACTTTTTTGGATTTTGTTGTTTTGTTGCATAATTTTATTTATTTATTTATTTTTATTATTTTTGCATTGCTTAGTTTTATGTTATTTTATTGCATGTGGTTTTTTTTGTTTTTATTTAATTCATTTGCATTGTTTTATTTTATTGCATTACGGTTGCATTATTTTACATTATTGCATTGCATTGCTTTGTTTTGTTTTAGTATTGCATTGCATAGCATTGTTGTTTTATTACATTTTATTTTATTGCATCACATTGCATTCATTTATTTCATCACATTGCATGCTTTGGCATTATTAAAAAAACACTCAGCCAGTGAAGTGCTTTGATGTTGACAATTTGACAGCTGATAGTGAACTGAAGAATTGAAATGAAACACTTTCTCCCTCGGGTTTCCCTGCAGATTTTTCTTCTGAATAATCCTTTGTTTTCTCAAAGTCCTCACCCCTGGGCACAGCGCTGTCAGGACCGCAGGTTGAGCTGGGATGAAACGCAGAAATCCCACCGATTTTCAGGATTGCCTGCTTCTCCTTTTCCTCCCTGGTTTCCCCCCTCACCTCCATCACAAACAAATGACCAGAGAGACGAGGTGAGAGCCAAATTCGACGTGCCAAATGCCGCAATCAAGGGCTTAAGGCTCTAATGGAAATCTGAAGACAGCTCCTTCAAGAAGCCAGTCAAAGCGTAGAGAAAAGATTGCTGTTCCTTTTCTTTTCAAAATCTGTTGTAAACGCATCTCGAACATGTTCGCCCATTCAGAGACGTGAAGCGGCGAAATCGTATATTCTGTGGAGTGATTTTAAATGGAGGACACTGACAGTGTTTGGCCTCCGGCGGGGGCCAAGGTCAGACCACCACGACGTGGTAAGACCCCTGTCTTCCTCTTTTTCCTTTCCCACATTCCACGCTGCTCTCACACGTTAAGAAGTGGAGCATATGATAGGCAGCAGAGCAGCGGCAATTACCCCAACACACCTCCTCCCCGAATTCCCCGCTTCCTCCGCTTTTTTAAAGAGGGAAAATAAAGAGGCACTGTTTTACAACAAATCTGTTGGAGGGCTGCGTGTTCAGGCTGGTCCACGGTGTGTGTGGATGTGAGTTCAGTGGCGTTTGCCAGACACTTTTTAATCCAAAGCAACTTCTTGGTTCTTCTCATCAAGTTGTCTGTGTCACAAAACTTAAATCTCAGTAGAACTACCAAGTTAAATGTCTGATTGCACCTATAATCTGTATATTAATATGGCAGTTAACATCTCCCTTTGGGAAAAAGTGCATGGGTTGTTGTTTGATGTGATGCACTGCACTTCTGAGTGATGCTGTGATCTTCAAAAAATCCCCAGGATCTATAGGACATGCAGGCTTGGAGATATTTTGAAGCTCGGTCAAAACTGTATGCTCACATTCCTTTATAACAATGTTTTCTTTGTGCTTTTGATTTATTAGGGGATTTTGCTAAGCTAGTAAGGTAAGTATGTTATTTATTTATTTAATTTATTTGAATTTTAGAGGATCTGTTTTTTTTCTCGAAGCAATCAAACCTTGGTCTGGCAGACAATAAACCATGCCAAAAAACTGATGTAGCTAGATATTTATTTTATTATATTTTATTTTATTGCATCAAATGGCATCACTTAGGTGGGATTTGTTTTATTTTAATTTATTTTATTTTACTGTAATTTTATTCTATCGCATTGGATTGCATCAAGTCGCACCTTAGATGGCACCACTGGATTTATTTATTATTATTTAATTTAATTTAATTTAATTTTGTTTTAGTTTGTTTAGTTTAGTTTAGTTTAATCACATTGGGTTGCATCAAATTGCATCTTGGATAGCACCATTAATGTGGATTTTATGTTATTAATTTTATTTTCATTTATTTTATCCCATTTTTTCACCTTGGATGGCACCACTGTGGTGGATTTGATTTGATTGATTTGATTTTTATTGCGTTGGATTGCATCAAATTGCACCTTAGATGGCACTACTGATGTGTATTTTATTTCATTTTATTTTATTTAGTTTCATTTTATCGCATTAGGTTGCATCAAATTGCATCTTGGATGGCACCACTAATGTGAATTTTATTTTATTAATTGTATTTTCATTTATTTTCATTTGATTTTATCCCATTTTTTCACCTTGGATGACACCACTGTGGTGGATTTTATTTATTTTTATTTTTATTTTATTTTATTGCATTGGATTGCATCAAATTGCACCTTAGATGGCACCACTGATGTGTATTTTATTTTATTTTTATTTTATTTTATTTAGTTTAGTTTTATCGCGTTGGGTTGCATCAAATTGCATCTTGGATGGCACCACTAATGTGGATTTTATTTTATTTTATTAATTGTATTTTCATTTATTTTCATTTTCACCTTGGATGGCACCACTGTGGTGGATTTTATTTTATTTATATTTTATTTTATTGCATTGGATTGCATCAAATTGCACCTTAGATGGCACCACTGATGTGGAGTTTTAATTTTAATGAATTGCATTGCATTTAATTAAATTGCATTGCGCCTACTTTTATTTTATTTTATCACATTGCATTGCATTTGGATTTGCACCACTAACGTGGATTTAATTGTATTGCATTGCATTGCATCAAATTTCACCTGGCACCACTGAGGTGGATTTATTTCATTTTATTTTTGTTATTTATCTTATTTTCATTGCATTGGATTTCTTGAAATGGCACCTGGTATAAGGAGTGATCAGACCTTGGCCTGGCAGATAATAAAACATGCCAAAAAAAAAAAAAAAATCCCATAGATTTACACTGAAGTGACCCAAGGTGGGTGGGCCTTTTGGCATGAGCAAGTATGCAACCACCCAGAAAACCCAAGCATTGTGCTGCTGAGTTTTGCACAGACAAGCTCCATGCACCATTAACATTTTCTTCAGAAAATGCACAGGACTACATATTACTTTTTTTTTTTACTGAGGAAACTGCGTCCAGCTAATTCTTCAGACCACACTGATATTATTGACTGTTCTGAGCCTTTAAAGATTTGTATCTATAATATACACTGAGAATCAATCTCTCTATTTCTACCGCCATGGGATGGTAGAGGCACATGGATGGTTTAAGAGAAAAAAAGGGGGTTAAAATTATATAAGAACACTCTTTATTTTTAACATTTTATAAAAGTAGGTGGTGCAAACTTTGCAAACAAAAAAGCTAAAGTGTTTTCAGGATTTTGCTGTGTTTGTTAATGTGGTGAAATATGGCTTAAGTTTTTATTTCTCCTGAATTAGTCACTCAAATAAATCTTTATTTACACAAAACACACTGAATTCAAAGGTCAGACAAACAAGAATTCAAAATAGTTCCATAAACCATCCTACTATACTGGCATTGCTGATGTAGCCAGATTAACCCAGTAAATGTTCTGACAAAGTTAAGGAACAAACCGAGTGATAAAGCAGGACTGACAGAAAGCAATAACTCTACGCGTACAGTCTTTGACTGTGATAGTGTCTGAGAGTACATGACTGTGTAGTACACACTGATAGAGGTCAGATTCCTTGGTGGAGTAATGCAATACACCTTTGGACAAGAATCTTTTAATTACCTCTGTATAAACTGTGTTTGTGTGAGCACTGCTGTTGTGATTCAGCTTGTGCTGTGTCATCACTGAGAACCACTCAGCTCAGGGAGAAACAGACAGTTTCCTTCACCTCTGACTCTGACTCACACTGATATCAGCAGAGGAGTAGACGAGTGTGTGAGTCTGGAGGTGAAGTTGTGTTTTGTTTACTGGTTGCGTGGTTTGGTCATATTAATAAAACATAAGTCTAAAAATAGCTTAACAGGGTGCTTTAATGACAGGGAGGAGCAGCCCACCTCCTTCAGCTCAACCTCCAGCAGTAGATGAGAGTCTTAAGAACTGGGATTACATCCTACATTCTCTACATTTACATCTATCTATCTGTTGGTCCGTCTATCTATCAGTCCGTCCCTCTGTCTGTCCCACTATCCATCTGTCCGTCCGTCTATCCATCTGTTTGTCCATCCATCCATCTGTCTGTCTGTCTGTCTATCTATCTATCTATCTATCTATCTATCTATCTATCTATCTATCTATCTATCTATCTATCTATCTATCTATCTATCTATCTATCTATCTATCTATCTATCTATCTATCTATCTATCTATCTGTCAGTACGTCTGGCCATCCATCCATCCATCCATCCATCCATCTGTCAGTCTGTCTGGCCATCCATCCATCCATCCATCCATCCATCTGTCAGTCTGTCTGGCCATCCATCCATCCATCCATCCATCTGTCAGTCCGTCTGGCCATCCATCCATCCATCCATCCATCCATCCATCTGTCAGTCTGTCTGGCCATCCATCCATCCATCCATCCGTCCGTCTATCTATCTGTCAGTCCGTCCCTCTGTCTATCCCACTATTTATTTGTCCGTCTATCCATCTCTCTCTTTCTGTCCGTCTGTCTGTTTATCCATCTATCTGTCAGTCAATCCCTCTATCTGTCTGTCCAACTATCTGTCTTTTTGTCCGTCCATCCATATACCTATCTGTTGGTCCTTTCATATGTCTATCCGTCTATCCATCTATCCATCTGTCAGTCCATCCCTCTCTCTGTCTGTCTGTCTATCTATCTATCTATCTATTATCTATTATCTATCTGTCTATCTAACTATCTATCTATCTATCTATCTATCTATCTATCTATCTATCTATCTATCTATCTATCTATCTATCTATCTATCTATCTATCTATCTATCTATCTATCTGTCAGTCCCATCCCTCTATCTGTCCCACTATCTATTTGTCCATCTATCCATCTCTCTTTCTGTCCGTCTGTCTGTCTATCCATCTATCTGTCGGTCAGTCCCTCTATCTGTCTGTCTGTCTGTCTGTCTGTCTGTCTGTCTGTCCAACTATCTGTCTTTTCGTCCGTCCGTCCGTCCGTCCGTCCGTCCGTCCGTCCATATACCTATCTGTTGGTCCTTTCATCTGTCTATCCAGCTATCTATCTGTCTGTCTGTCCATCTATCTATCTATCTGTCTGTCTATGGGTTACAAGTCCAACTCTCTAACCATTAGGCCACGGCTGCCCCCAAAAAATGATGATGTTGTTCTTCTATGAAGTTCTTACAGTCTTGTGATCTTTCACTACCTTTTTGCTTACCTCGTTTTATTTCTATTTTGCACTTTTTTGTATTTTTAGTATCCTACTTCTTGGCTCTGTTACTAACTCAACTGAACTAAAAGTTCACGTTTTGCTAGGCTTCTGTCATTGTTACTCTGTTTACCTTACAGGACTGCAGTCTAATTTACATGAAGCCTGTGGAAACAAACAGTCATCCACTTCTGGAACATATTCCACAAGTTTATGGCTGTTTTTTACTGCGTGCCAGCTTCTGTGGACGTCTTTATTGGGCATGATGGTCTTATAGGAACATACTGCTCAGCTGCCAGTGAAAGCGCTTTTTAATGGGGAATCCCTCTCAGGTGCCAGACAGCTCACTGTATTTCACTCTCACTTTCTTTATTTGACTCTACTTTCTGTTAATAATATCATAAAAGAGTTTATATATTTATTAAAGTACCTTTATAAAACCAAAGGTGGCTTTATGATACTTGACAGAAAGTGAAACACATAAAGGTAAGGGAAATCAAAACAATGTGAGAAAGAAAATCAGTACAAAATGGATCTTTCATTCAGTCTTTAATTTTTTTCCCCCGTTTTCATTCTCCAGAACTTCACAATTGCTGTTCCTCTCTTTGCATCATTCAAGTTTCATTTCCTCCGATCATTGTTCCTCCTCCAGATCCTCTCAGTTCATCTGCCGGTTGCTGTACATCAAGATCTGATTTTACAGACTCTAGGATTTTCTTCTCGCGTCATTTAATCGTAATTCTGCTGAAAGCACAAGTGAAAATGCAGTAATACGGGAAGACCTTCACTGTTCCATAACAAAAATAGAAACCATTGCGTAAACAGAAAGCAGTGACTTCTAAAGAAAAAGATGTAGGCTATTATGTTCTAACGTAGGCCTATTATTACAACTGATAAAAAAGTAGAAATAGAATGCTAGTACTTACGTTCTAATTGTTTTTAGAAGCGCGCACGCACAGATACACTAGGCTATTTTATTTAGTTAGT
Organism: Garra rufa; assembly: GCF_049309525.1. Taxonomy (NCBI): domain Eukaryota; kingdom Metazoa; phylum Chordata; class Actinopteri; order Cypriniformes; family Cyprinidae; genus Garra; species Garra rufa. The sequence goes on from NC_133361.1 coordinate 23,123,540, forward strand.
TTACACATTAACTTGTATCCTTCCGCTAGAAAATATGCGCTATGGGCGATGCACTGATTCGCCTCGTTAAACAGGTGTTTTGACGTTTCGTTTGGCGTAGCCTACTGTATTGTATGTTTTAGCTCTATCAGAAGGCAGGACCCAAATTATCCATTTTATAATGTGCATTATAAAGTTATGACATGAAACGCCCTCTTTCTGATTCTGATTACACACCAAAAATCACTGGGCGTGGCATCCATTAACGTTCTATTGTCGTTTACGTTTTAGGGACTAGGCTATACCTTATAGCGCTTTTTTTTTTGCTTATTAATTAATAACTTTTTACTTAAGAGTTTTATAAAAGCAATACGCAATTCGCCATATGCTTGTGAATAGCGACAGCTAACTGGCTTGCAGGTGCTGTTATTACGTTTTTAACGAGGGCCCGTTTCAGTCAACACATTTTACATACAGATTTGAGATGTAAGTGCCTCAGTAAGGGGTTGAAGGGTTAAATTTCACATGCAGCTCCAGCCAACCGCCTCCTCGAGCGCTCATCGGTGATTACCGGAGCGCGAGGGGAGGCGCATATATTCCGCAGATCAGACGTGCATGAGACAGCATTCAGTGCACGAACTCTAGAGAACAAGACCAACTCTCTGAGCTCTTTCCTTCTGCTTTATTCATGGATACTAACCTGGGATTGTACTTTCACTGCATGACGACCTACTTGAAGATACAGTGCTGAGCTCAAGGCTACATAAGGTGCATGGACTCACTTGTAAACTTGTGTGAAGAATTTCTCTTTGAGTTTTAATCTATATATTGACCTAGGCAATGCAAAAGGGGTTCTGTTTTTGGATTGTTCAGGCTCGGACAGCCATGACTACCTTTTGCATGTTAAATCACTTTTGAGATTCAATACAGGGCGCATTTGGACCAGTACCAGCACCTGGAGTAGCTATCAGAACAGTTTGGATTCTCCTCTATAGACTTGAGCTAGTGCTTCGGGTCATTTAAAGGGAGATCTCTTCAAGGTATGGTTCTGGACTCTCTGCGCTCAGGAGCGGTTCCAAGGCTCCTACAGTCTGCATCTTTCTTACTGGGTGGAAAATTGACATTGGAAGGAGATGAGAACCTTATTCTGCTGCTTTCTGCTCCTCACCTCGCACCTTCTGCTGGCAACTGCTGAGGTAAAGTGCCAAAGATACCACAAAACGCAACCTTGTTATATTCACAGCAAAGTTATGGCTTGTCACACCGGAGCAGGTCGTAGAGTTTAGCCTATATAATAGAGTTTTGAATGGAATCAGTTTCCATGATTTATCATAATGATTTTTTCCCAGTAATTGTATTGATGGAGTTGATTATCTATGTTAAATGTGTTTTAGATCCACATCATTATTATAATATATTTTTTACGGTATCAGCTCAGTTGTGGTTGCGGGTGAACATGTGATAGATCAGCTGTTTTCTGCAATATTTACAGCGTTCTTTTATTCGATTTTTAACAGTGCTTCTACAAATTGGATGGTTGTTTAAGATTTTTATAAAACGCTAATATCAGACAAAGAAGTGCGTTGTGTCATCCCATCTTAAATGTACGTTTACTCATAGATATATATGTTGGAATAGATGTACAAAAAGTAACAGGGTTGACAATCTTCGAGGGCTTTACTAGTTAATTTAGCCATTATTAGCCAAGTGCATAAGATGAAATGCCCAAAGAGAAATGCCTCGTTTTTAAAACAGCTGTTTTACTGTACAAAATCATGGTAACAGAGTTGACTATTGAAGATCGCCCCCTACTGACAAACGTAATATCAGATCAAAATTATGAAAAGAGGAGACGCTTAAAGGTTCTTTATTGGCATCGATGGTTCCATGAAGAATCTTGAACATCCATGGAACCTTTGAACTTTTTAAAATGTTCTTTAGAATGGTTCCTTTTAGAACCTTTATTTTTAAGAGTGAAGATGTCATTATAACTCCGTATGATCATTGGAATTGTCCATCATTTTAATGAGGGAAAGTTCAGATGTAGCTTAGTAGCCTACATTTTGTCCACTCAAATTTATAGATATGAGTAAAACAGATGGGTTACTTCTTCTTTTAGAGACGTTTTATTTCCAGTCAAGCTAAATATCGTATATTTTCTCATTTGTAACAGTAAAACAGTCTTGATTTTTGTACTCGCGATACGAAAATGCCTCTTCAGAATGACTTTTCAACGTCTCACGCTACTCAGAAATACACTTATGTTTCGTACTAGATTTGTCAAATGCCGCAACTGACCTGTTTTTGTGTCGGCAGAAGGAGTTTGCAATCCCTCAAGATTTCATCGACAGACTGTCCCACAGCGAAATCAACAGCATCAGCGACCTCCAGCGGCTACTGGAGGTAAATTCCCCAGGTAAATTCTGCTCATTGTCTTCTCTGTGGACTTTGTTCGCCAGCTAATCTCATGTGCTGTATGGCAGGGCTATTTACAGGTGTTTGTTGTAGTTGCTGTGGTTCAAGTGTAATGTCGTACATGTCACAAAGCCCGTGTTTTATGAGTGGCACAAAACAATTTCAAGGTATCGTTTGTACTGGCCAATGGGTGGAGAGTCATAAATAGTTGTTCTTTACAGATTGCTTCTGTTTTTAGAGCAGCGCATGGATCTCATGTCCAGACTTACGTCACGGCGAACGGGAAGCCAAGTTTTCCTATACTTAAGTTGTCCACAAGTGGTTTCATTTGCCCACTATAATTTCATTTACAGGGGAATTACCGGTAATTACACACACACACAAAAAGCAAGACAGTATAATTTGGGGTATGAGCGTAACCAGTCTGGTTTCTGTGGTGAGAGCATAGGTGTGATAGGTGTGCAGAGGGGGACGGGCTGAATAATGATAACAGAGCTTCGCCTCATATTATAAATACAAGTCCTCCGGGCATTTAGGAGTGTTGATGTTAACAGTGAGTGAAATATGCTTTGTGCAAGACTGAAATCTGGTTTTCTGCTGCTTGTTTCCCTCCTCCTTCTTCTGTGTCTTCTTCACCCTCTTTTAGTTTGGATAATATTACAGTGATCACTAACACGAGCCGACTCTGAGTTCACTTGAGCTGGTATTTACACAGGCACTTGTAATATATCAAATGGCGGGGCTCTTTTGAAGTTTGATGGCAAATATCTTGCTTTAAAATGTTTTGGGGCTTTTTGGCTCCATTGGAATTGCATTGGAGTAAATAAGTGACTTTTATGCTTTTATGCTAATTGTTGATAAGGTATGTTGATTAATCTCAACACACCTGTCAAGAACATGTCTTACATTTTACTTGTAAAAAAAAAAAAAAGAAATTAGTTTTTTATTCTGTTATTATTATCATTTAAGATTTATTTTAAGTTGCATGCTTATTAATTATTTGTTTTATTTTTATTTCAAGAATTTGAATTCAAGAGTATTATTATAGAGTTATTTTCTTTTATGGTTTACTTTTTTTTCTATAATTAAAGTCAGTTGAGTACACTCATTTTAGCCCAGTGAAAAATACTGTAATTAAAATAATTATTAATTAATTATTATAATATAATTATTAATTATAATAATTATAATTAATTAAGCAAAATTCTTAAGTCATTATATTGTATTTAATGTAAAATTATATAAGGTTTATTATGTGTGTGTGTGTATATATGTATATATATATATATATATACAGATAAAAAAAATTCAAGATTTTAGATAAAGTAGCCTACTCTAGTAATCTCATTTTTATTGGCGTCTACATAAATCAGGCTGTCTGTCAGACACCCAAAGACTTGTAAAAGATGCCTGACGCCAGTGATGGTATATTTTCAGATCTTTTTAAAGTCAGACTGTTCAAAGCCATCGCATGCCAGTCAAAGAGAAGGACTTGAATAGGCTGTTTTTATGTTTACTGTAATCATATAGTTTCCTAACCTCAACCGCTCAGGAATCATATTTAAACTAAAAAAATCAATGCAAAATGTAAAGATTTTTTTAATAAGTGTATTTTTAGTTCTTAAATTCTGTGCATTGCTAAAGTTATATACAAAAACATTTCCATTTCAGATTTTTCTTAAGATATAATTGCAGAATTCTCACTTTCATTCGTGCAATTACAAATGTATATCTCAGAATTCCACCTTTTTTCTCAGAATTCATCTTGCAATTTTTTTTTCTCTGCCACAGAATAAATGATAAAAATGTATCCTAATTATGACTTTTTATCTCACAATTATGACTTTTTTTTCTTAAAATCTCTTAATGTTTATATTTCACAATTCAAAGTTATAAACTCAAAATTTGATGAATCATCGAAGCGTCAGAGATGCTTATTTTATTAGTCAGAGGTGAAATATTATATTAGTCAGCGGTGTAAACGCCAGAGCAGCCCGCAGATTCCCTCAACATAAACAACACAGCGCAGGTACGATGTAAATAAAAGATTAATTTCGTAGCTTCAGTGATTATAGAGTACGTTTTTGCATAACTTGTGCTAGACTTGGCAAACATCATGGACCGACATGTTTGGCTATGAAGCCAAATTGTAACATCCCCAAAACGAACCAAAAACGTTGTATATTGTTTTCAATATTGATCGCTGTTACAATATAAACATATTGTCATTATTGCAGCACTATGAACTCCTGTTTTTTTACATGTATAACTTGTGTACAGTTTAAACAGTCTATTGTTGTTGACTTCAGCTTAAATTGTTGATTAAAATAATTATATACTGATTTTATAACAATATGAGACCCTGGACCACAAAATCAGGTGTATTTGTAGCAATAGCCAAAAAAGTTAAAATTAACCCTTTTTTTTTTCTTTTATGCCAAAAATCATTAGGATATTAAGTAAAGATCATGTTCCATGAAGATATTTAGTAAGTTTCCTACCGTAAAAATATCAAAACTTAATTTTTGATTAGTATATTAGCAATGTGCATTCCCAAGAACATAATCTGGACAACTTTAAAGCCGATTTTTCTCAATATTTAGTTTTTGTTTATTTATTTATTTATTTTTGCACCCTCAGATTTCAGATTTTCAAATAGTTGTATCTCGGCCATAAATTGACCCTTATGGTTTTGTGGTCCAGGTTCACAATGTGTAAAAGTTAATTTCTAAACCCTGCTTTACATCTTGCAAAATCTCAGAACTGTGACAAAGTCTGAATTGTGAGATATAAAGTTAGTCTTAGTAAAAAAAAAAAAAAAAAAAAAAGTTGGAATTATGAGTTTAAAAACTCACAATTACTTACTCTGTGGTGGAAATGGGCTTTCAAATATATAAGAAGCGTTTCGTGTGACTATCGACGTCATTGCCATTATTGCATAAGCAGCTGTGAGCGTTTTCCTGTTTTCCGTTCTGATTAGTCTCATTTAGGAAGCAGTAGCAGGCTGTTATGCCTCAGATCAGAGCGCTAACCTCGTCAACTGTCCGAATGATGAGAGGAGGAAGGCACAGATAGGTATCTCCCGCTAATGGACGGATAATTAGAGGTCACGAAAGCAGTGACAGTGATTTAGGGAGGAAACGGTGTCTCTCTTTCGCTGAGGTCAGCGCACGTGACCTCTCCGCTCACCTGGAACAGGCTGCACTTGTTCTGCGCCTCCCAGCAGCCTTTTAACTTATCAACATCCATCTGTCTGCCTCTCCTGTCGCCCTGCGCTTTCACATCCAGAAGAAAGCGGCACAGATGGAGGGATGTCCTTTTGTTTGATGAAAGGACAGCTGTCAATCCGTGAAGAAGGACTAATGTTTTCCTTTGTAATTGATTCGGAGAAAGCACACACACGGAGAGAGATAGTTGGAGACAGAGGGGTTTGATGATAGAGCTCTAGTGCTGGTAATGCAAAGATTATAAGTTCAGAACCGGCAATTTACACACTTACTGGAAGAATGCTTTCATCAGCATCGTGCGATTGTGAGGAGGGCGCATAAAAGTGGGTCGCTGCAGGTAGATTGTGTCTGTAATTATTGTGCTGCAGGTTAATGTTGGTAAAAGAAATCTCCTGCCGAATGATACTTGATGGAAATGTGTCAGTTTTACAGTGTTGGAGAGGAGAGGAGTTGAAGGAATAATGCACTGAAAATTATAATTCTGTCATCGTTTAAACACTCATTTGTCTTTCCAAACCTGCTTTAACTTTCTTTCTCCTGTGGAAGAATAAGAGATGGAAATGAGATGTTTAGCAGCTCTTTTCAATACACTGAAACCATGTCATGCTGAGACAGACTGATATATAAAGCAGACTGATTAATCATGTACATTTTTGACAATTGCCATCAGACTGACATTTTTGGTTCAGGAAAAAAAAAAAAAAAAAAAAAAAATTATATATATATATATATATATATATATATATATATATATTATGTAATTTTAATAAAATTAAAATATGAGGAAATATTAATATATAAATGTATAAATGTAAATATATTTTATTTTAAATTAATATTTAATTATGAGTAATCATTCCAAATATTACACATTTTCATATGTTTTTTTTCAGATTTAAATAAGACAATTTTTGGTTCAGAATAATAAATAAATAATAGATGTAATTTTATTATTTTAAATGTTACAAACATTACATAATATTACATATTTTGTGATTTTCTCATTTAAATGTCATTTTTTGTTTGGAATAATAAAAGTAAATAAATAAAGGTAAATTTAATAAATAACATGCAATTTTAATAAATTAAAATATGAGTAAATATCTAAATAATTAATTAAAAATAATTTAATTTAAATTTATAAAATGAATAAATATTACAAACATTACATAATGAAGACATGTAATATTTGTTATAGGATTCTCTCAGATTTAAATAAGTCAATTTTTAATTCAGAATAATAAATGAAAATCAATGAATAAATACAAGTCAATTTAATAGATAATAAATGGAGTTGTTATTTTAATAAATTCAAGTATGACTAAATATTACAAAAGATACATTTTCATATGGTTTTCTCAGATTGAAATAAGTGAATTTTTGGGTTCAGAATAATAAATAAAAATATTACAACTAAATAAAAATAAATAAATTTAACAAATAATACAATAAAATATCAGTAAATATTATAAGCATTATATACTATTACAAATATTCCATATTTTCATATGATTTTCATAGAGTCAATTTTTGGTTCAGAATGAAAAATAAACATAAATAAAAGTAAATTTAATAAATAATAAATAATTTTTATTTTTTTATATGATTAAATAATAAATATGAGTGAAGATATATTTTTAATATGATTTTCTCGGATTGAAATCGGTTCAGAATAATAAATAAATATATAGTTAAAATAAATAATGTAATTTTAAGTTTAATTAAAATATGAGTAAGTGTTATATTTTCATATATTTTCATATGTTTTTTTTTCAGATTGAAATAAGTCAATTTTTGGTTTAGAATCTGCTGATAAATTTATGTAAAGTTAAAATGTGAATCATTATTACATAAGACACACTTTCTTTACTATCATTAAGTAATTGTCAAATTATTTAATCAATAATTGTTATATTTCAATATAACATTGTTAATATTATTGTATTGTATGTAGTGTAATATTGCATATAATATTGTTATTTTAATGTATCTATATTAATAACTGATATATTAGTAAGTAATACACATACATAAATAAATAAATAAAATATAAGCAATACCTTTGTACAGTATAGAAATCAATTAAGTAAATAGAAGGTACACATATTAAAATATTTAAATTAAATTAACAAACTGAAATCTCTCCACTGTAAATCTAATTTGCTCCAGATGAAGTAATGTTGCTCCATTTCCTCATTTTCATCGTTCACAACATCTTATGACAAAACCGTTTTTTTTTTTGAGTGAGCTGTTCCTTTAAGTGTGCTTTGACAGCCGTGCTTTCTTCCAGTTGGTCGTCTTGTGTTTTTGTGTCTGAGAGAACAAAGTTCTTGAGTTTGACATCATAACAGTGAGTTTTGATGTGAACATGAGATAAGGTGTGTTGTGCAGGATCAAATGCTGAACTCTCTCTCTCTGCGGGTCAGCGCGCACTCTTTGACTGACTCTGAAAAACAACTTAAAAACAATGGCCTTCCATTTGCTAGGAAAGATGAGACAGAACAGAGCGGGGCTTTTGTTGACATGTCACTTGTGTATCCTGCTTCAGGACTGTGTGTGTGGTCATGCAGTCTTTTAAGTTCAGAGAGTGTGTTTGGGTGCTTTGCTCTCTCAGCATTCCTGATGGTCGCACCCTCACGGCTCAGAGCTGGGCGCAGTTCTTTAGCCTCTCATAGATTAGCCAGTTTGATGTTTAACCGCACTGCACGCTTGGGTAAACTCAACCGAGCTAAAATGTCTATAGAATAATATCATATATATATATATATATATATATATATATATATATATATATATAAACAGAATATACACATTTTTGTACGCATATAAAAACAGAAAGTAAAAGTAAGAAGTGCATAAAAAAATTAATAAAACTATTGAAAACTAATGAATTAAATAAAAATACACTAAAAAAACCAGATGAATAAAACTAAACTACAAAATAAATTTACATTTTTAAACTTGTTTAATTATTAGTTTTTATATTTTACTTTTTTTTTTTTTTTTTTTTTTTTTTACATATATTTGAACTATCAAAAATGTAAATGAAATTTTAGGTTTTCAGTATTTAATTTTATTTTCCATCATAACACAGCACCATAAATTGTTCCATCTTCTCATGAAAATGAATAAAATAAGACAGAGAGAGAATATTTGCAACGTTTTTAGTATATCAAAACAATTTGTGAACGATATAAATAAAAATGTACTAAAAACATAAACTAGAAAAATTTAAATCAGTTTTAGATTTTTCAGTATTCAGTATTTAATTTTTTATCCCTTATAACACAGCACCATAAATTGTTTCATCTTCACATGAAAATGAATAAACCTATTGAAAACTAATGGATAAAATGAATAAAACAAAAAATGAAATTTACATTTTTAGGTATTTAATTGTTAGTTTTATTAGTTTTTATTTAATTAGAAAAATAAGTTTTTATTTAATTATTCACAAGTAGTTTTTTTGTTATACAGAGAGAGAGAGAGAGAGAGAGAGAGAGTATATTTGCAATGTTTTTACTGCATAAAAACAATTTGTAAACAATCAAAATAAATAAAATATACAAAAAATAAATGTTAAAAATTAGATTAGATTTTTTCTCATGAAAATTAATAAAACCATTGAAAACTAATAAATCTATAAATAAAACAAAAAATTGTTTTAATTATTCACAAATAGGTTTTATTTGTTGTAAATGTATATTATATATTTACAATATAATATTGCTATATATATATGCAATATAATTTTTTCGAACAATCACGTAAAATATACAAAAAATAATAATAAAAAAATTCAATATTTTTACTATATAAAAACAATTTGTGAACAATCAAAATAAATAACAATATACAAAAAATAAGAAATTAATGTAATTTTTTTTGATTTTTCAGTATTTAATTTTATTTTTCATGCCTTATTACATCCGCATCATAAATTGTTCTCATGAAATCTCATGAAAATGAATAAAACTATTGAAAATAATTATCTCCAATATGTATTTTTCGAACAATCAAAACAAATAATAATAATAATAATAATAATAAAAATAAATAAATAAATATATATATATATATATATATATATATATATATACAGGTCCTTCTCAAAAAATTAGCATATTGTGATAAAGTTCATTATTTTCTGTAATGTACTGATAAACATTAGACTTTCATATATTTTAGATTCATTACTGCACAACTGAAGTAGTTCAAGCCTTTTATTGTTTTAATATTGATGATTTTGGCATACAGCTCATGAAAACCCAAAATTCGTATCTCAAAAAATTAGCATATTTCATCCGACCAATAAAAGAAAAGTGTTTTTAAAACAAAAAAAGTCAACCTTCAAATAATTATGTTCAGTTATGCACTCAATACTTGGTCGGGAATCCTTTTGCAGAAATGACTGCTTCAATGCGGCGTGGCATGGAGGCAATCAGCCTGTGGCACTGCTGAGGTGTTATGGAGGCCCAGGATGCTTCGATAGCGGCCTTAAGCTCATCCAGAGTGTTGGGTCTTGCGTCTCTCAACTTTCTCTTCACAATATCCCACAGATTCTCTATGGGGTTCAGGTCAGGAGAGTTGGCAGGCCAATTGAGCACAGTAATACCATGGTCAGTAAACCATTTACCAGTGGTTTTGGCACTGTGAGCAGGTGCCAGGTCATGCTGAAAAATGAAATCTTTATCTCCATAAAGCTTTTCAGCAGATGGAAGCATGAAGTGCTCCAAAATCTCCTGATAGCTAGCTGCATTGACCCTGCCCTTGATAAAAGTTTTGTCTTGCTTTTCAAAGAAAAAAATCAATTACAAAAAAACAATTTAAAAATATTTATTTAACACTGAACATTTTTAACATTCTAGTAGACATTATAGCCTACCAAGAAAGCACAGTTTAACTTAAAATTAATAAGTTAGTAAAATAATATTCTTTGGCCATTTTTAAGACCTCCTTCTTGAATCAGGCATGTGTAACAGGCGACGTACAAATAAATGCAGCCTTGCTGAGCAAAGGAGAATGTTATAATAAATGTATTAATAGAGCTGTTGTAATGATTGTTATCATTATTTTTGTTACTTTTCTTATTTTATTTTACAGTACAACAGTAAAATGACAATACTAACATTAATGAATGTTGACTTTTAGTTTGGCGGAAACCCACAAGAAGACCTCAGTACTACTTTTTGCTGACAGCAGCAGATTTATGAATAATTCTCATCACGCAGATTTCCCTCACGCTTTGGACTTTGAAGTAGCTTGTGCAGCACTGTCAGAATAAATGCAGTTTGTGCGTGTATTGGACACTTTTCTGTAGTTTATTTACTAATGGTTTAGGGCCATTTCACGATTTCAGTCATCATACATTAACCAGCAACAACCACCCCTTTCTCTTCTCATGGAAGACATGCGATGCGATACTAAACAGTCTCTCGCTGTCGGTGCTTGTAATGATTTTTGTGTCTTTCTCGGACAGTTTTAAATGCTTCCACACTGTCGATATGTTTGCTGCATTTGTGTGCCTCTATTTGATCGTGTCACGTCATTGTTCGCTATAATTTATTCTGCCTTTTTGCTTATTTGTCCCAACACCGCCTTTTTTTTTTTGCTATTTTCGGCCTAATAATTTCAGTTGCTGAACATTCGGTGCATCCCTAATAAGTTTTCATAAGCATCACGGGTTGTTTAAATGGCACTTCAGAATTGATTTTGTGTTCAGGAGTCTTACAGTCCAAACTTTTCTTTAAATAATCTACTCATTTGTGCCAGTGGCAAGTCCACTGAGGTTGTCAGGAGTTCAGATTTGTGCTTCAGGCATGTCAATTCTACATGAGACATTATAATAAACTTGGCAACCACATCGAGGGCCAAAATGACATCGTTCCTCCAGAAATCCATCGTGATGAATTTCCAATTAAGCTGTTGAATAAAGCAGCCATTGTTTGTGGGAAAAATGAGTTTCTGAAGAAGGAAATTATTTCATGCCTTGGTGCCACTCACGGCAGTGCCATTTCGCCTCTAAAGGCTGCGGGGCATCTACTGGAGACTTTCAATAGCCTCATTGTGGATTCATCGTGGCTTTAAAGGGGGGGAAAAGTGATTTGTCTTTTCGCTGAGTAACATGAAAGTAATACGGATAACCTGTGTTTTGATGAGGTCCTGGAAATGAGGTGATTGAGGAGGTCAAACAGAAGCACCATCAGAAGAGCCATCACTCATACAAGGCCGCTTCCTCAGATCTCAAGAGCCTGCAGCTGTCCCACAGACGGAAGAGGAGTGTCGGTAAGACCTTCTTGCTCAAAGACATACCACTCTTGACAATGTTCAGATTAAGATGTATTTCATAAATGAGCAGTTTTGCCTCTGGAATCTCATTTGATGAATTAAGGAGTTGCTTGGCAACCATAAACAGTTCATGAACTGCATTTCTTGGCAGAACGATTGTTCATATATGGTGCTTCACTGATAATAGTTCAACTGTCGCCATGGTGTTACTTCTAATTTTAGTGCTTAACTTGTTCTGCATTTCTGCATAGCAGTGCACAAAAATATATGGCAACAAACATCCTAGCATTGTAAATGCAACTTTGCATCTTTTTTAACATAGATGTATATATGCAGTAATATTATTAGAATTTAAAAGAACTATTTTCTATTTGAATGCATGTAAAAATGTAATTTATTCCTGTGATGCAAAGCTAGTTCCCCTTCAGTCGTTTCACTACGACGTTACATGGGATCTCGCTTGAGAGACCGATCATCTCTAAGCCGTATTAAAAAAGGCCAATTGAAAATTGGCGAGTGGACGTGCGCGTCGGCCACGCCCCCGTACATACGGGTATATAAGATGGCGGCGCGCATCACTCAGTTAGACTTTTGCTTTCAGAGCCCTTCTGCTCGAGCCTGTCTACAAAACTTCAAAAAGAAGAATTCTCCGAGTTCCTGAAGCTCTTCTCCGCTGACGTGCTGCCATCTAAAAGAACTATATTCTAAAAGAGTGTCTTTGGCAGCCGTCAGCGGTATCCTGCGGGCAGCCGTTTTCACGGCCATTAAAAGCCTCCTGCGCTCCAGCGAGCAACCCCATCAAGTGCACAGAGTGCCGCGGTTCCTCCCTGGGCAGACCGGGACGAGAAAAGAGCAATTTCTCACGGCTGTGAAACGTCCTTTTCAGGATGGTTTTCCGGCTGTGCGCTGCTGGATGTGGCAGTTTCCTCACCTCCGAGGATGGACATGAACACTGCCTCACATGCCTGGGCTTAGAGCATGCTGAGGCAGCGTTCACGGATGGTTCGTGCGTCCATTGCGAGCGCATGACCATGGTCACGCTGAAGAACCGCCGCTCTTTCGCGAGACGGCTCCCCTCTGTGCCCCGCGGCTCGTCGTTAAGCCGGCAATGCTTTTCGGCCGCCGTGGCGAGGCAACGGGGGGGTTTACAAGTTACAGTGCAGAACGCGCCGCCGGCTTCCAAAGCCCCGCGGCCGTCTGCACCCCAGCGTGGCCCCGTTGAGTGGCCAGAGCAGTATGCTTCCCCGGTATCTGGGCCGAGCATCTCCTTTGGCGCTCCACCGGAGGAAGAGATGTCTGTCGCTGCGTCAGAGGGAGAGTCCGATGGTGAGGCGGTTATCTCGCCGGGCCAGCGCCCCCCCTGCGGTTGCTGCCCCGTCTGACATGGACGCTGAGCTGTCATCTATGCTCCTCCGTGCCGCCAGGGGGATCGGCCTCGAGGTATCAGATTTACCTCCTGCCGATCCCTCTAGGCTTGGCGATTGGTTCCTGAGGGGGGCGCCTGCGGTTCCGCCGCGCCCTCCCCCCGTTCCATTCTTTCCGGAGGTGCATGAGGAGCTGATCAAAACATGGCAGGCGTCTTTTTCCTCGCGCCTCCGCCCCAGCTCCTCCTCCCTCACCACCCTCGATGGCGGGGCAGCCCGGGGATACGAGTCGCTCCCCCAGGTGGAACGCGCTATCACGTACCCACATTTTCACAGAAAGAGCAAATTTCCTCACCTCTGGGGCCTCGGCCCCAAGTTTCCTTCTCGAGCAGAACTTACACTCCTCGGCATCGGACTCGGAGCCTGATATCGCCAGCGTGGGAACCAGGGAAGAAGGTAAGCGTTGCTTCTTGCAGCCAGACTCTCCCCCAGAACTCGGTGTTCTCTGGGTCAGTCCCCTTCCCCCCGCCCCTTTAGGCTGCCCCACCGCGGTCACGTCGGTCAACGTTCCCTTGATACCGCTAGCGAGCCGGTTGAAGGCGTGGCTTCAGCTCCCCAACCCCTCGCGGTGGTTGATACGGACGGTACGTCTCGGCTATGCGATTCAATTCGCCAGGCGTCCACCCAGGTACAGAGGTGTCCATTTCACTACTGTCCGTTCGGACACGCATGCCGCTGTCCTGCGTGCGGAGGTTGCAGTCCTACTGGCGAAGGACGCAATCGAGCCAGTCCCTCCAGCCGAGATGAAGTCAGGGTTCTACAGTCCCTACTTCATCGTGCCCAAAAAGAGCGGTGGGTTAAGACCCATCCTGGACCTCAGAGCTCTAAATCGGTCCCTTCTCAGGCTGCCGTTCAAGATGCTCACGACGAAACGCATGCTAACCTGCATTCATCCCCAGGATTGGTTTGCAGCCATCGACCTGAAGGACGCGTACTTTCACGTCTCGATCCTTCCTCGTCACAGACCCTTTCTTCGGTTTGCCTTCGAAGGTCGGGCGTATCAGTACAAGGTTCTCCCATTCGGCCTGTCCCTCTCTCCCCGCGTCTTCACCAAGGTCGCGGAAGCAGCCCTGACCCCTCTTTGGCAGTCGGGGCTTCGCATTCTCAACTATCTCGACGACTGGCTCCTGGTAGCTCACTCTCGAGATCTATTGTGCGAGCAGAGGGACCTGGTGCTCCGGCACCTCCGCCATCTGGGCCTTCAGGTCAACTGAGAGAAGAGCAAACTCTCCCCAGTGCAGAGGATCTCTTTTCTCGGTGTGGAGCTGGACTCGATCAATATGACAGCCTGCCTCACAAACGAGCGCGCGCAGTCAGCGCTGAGATGTCTGGACTTATTCAGACACAAGACAGCGGTCCCTCTCAAAACTTTTCAGAGGCTCCTGGGGCATATGGCAGCCGCGGCCGCGGTCACGCCGCTGGGCTTGCTTCATATGAGACCGCTTCAGCGCTGGTTACACGATCGAGTTCCAAGACGGCCATGGCACCGTGGCACACTTCGGATTGGCGTTTCCCCGCAGTGTCGCCACCTTTTCAGTCCGTGGTCAGACCCTGTCTTCCTTCGGGCCGGAGTTCCCTTGGGACAGGTTTCCAGGCATGTCGTGGTGTACACCAATGCCTCCACCACGGGTTGGGGTGCCATATGCAACGGGCAAGCAGCCTCGGGCTCCTGGACAGGACCTCAGCTGCAGTGGCATATCAATTGCCTCGAGTTGTTGACTGTGCTTCTGGCCCTTCGTCGCTTCCGATCGACGCTGCGCCAGAAGCACATGCTTGTTCACACCGACAGCACCGTGACTGTGGCGTATATCAATCGCCAGGGCGGCCTTCGCTCACCTCGCATGTCACAACTCGCCCGCCGTCTGCTCCTCTGGAGTCAAATGTGGCTGAAATCGCTACGTGCCATTCACATTCCGGGGGAACTCAACCGTGCAGCAGATCAGCTCTCACGGCAGTCCACCCACCCTGGAGAATGGCGACTCGCTTCGGCCAGGCTCAGATAGATCTGTTCGCCTCCCCCGAAACCTCCCACTGCCAGCTCTTTTTCTCTCTGACCCAGGCTCCCCTCGGCAGAGACGCCCTGGCACACAGCTGGCCTCCGGGGCTCAAGTACGCCTTTCCCCCAGTGAGCCTCCTTGCACAGACCCTGTGCAAGATCCGGGAGGACAAGGAGAAGGTCTTGCTGGTCGCGCCATATTGGCCCACCCGGACCTGGTTTCCAGAACTCATTTTCCTCGCGGCAGCCCCTCCCTGGAAAATCCCCTTGAGGAAAGACCTTCTTTCTCAGGGGATGGGCACGATTTGGCACCCGCGCCCCGACCTGTGGAACCTTCATGTCTGGCTCCTGGACGGGACGCGTCAGACCTCGCCGGCCTTCCCCAGGCCGTGAGAAACACCATCATTCAGTTCCGAGCCCCCTCTACGAGGCAGGCTTACGCTCTGAGGTGGGGTCTGTTCGTTGACTGGTGCTCCTCTCGAGCTGAGGACCCACAGAGATGCACGATTGCAGTAGTGCTTTCCTTCCTGCAAGAGAAGTTGGAGCGCAGGCTGTCCCCTTCGACTCTCAAAGTCTATGTTGCTGCTATCGCAGCATATCATGATGCAGTGGATGGAACATCCCTGGGTAAGCACCCACTGGTCGTGAGGTTCCTTAGAGGTGCCAGGAGACTTAATCCTCCCAGACCGCACCTCATACCCTCTTGGGATCTCTCCGTCGCCCTCCGTGGCCTACGGGACGCCCCATTCGAGCCACTTGCGTCAGTTGAGCTGAAATTCCTGTCTCTTAAGACAGCGCTCCTGACTGCTCTGGCCTCCATCAAGAGGGTAGGGGACCTACAAGCCCTCTCTGTCAACGAAACGTGCCTTGAGTTCGGGCCCGGAGATTCTCACGTCATCTTGAGACCCCGGCCCGGTTATGTGCCCAAGGTTCCCACCACGCCCTTCCGCGATCAGGTGGTGAACCTGCAAGCTCTGCCCCTGGAGGAGGCAGACCCAGCTTCTGCGCTGCTCTGCCCTGTTCGTGCTCTGCGTACTTACGTAGACCGTACACGGCACTTCAGGCACACCGAGCAGCTCTTTGTCTGCTTCGGAGGTCAGCAGAAAGGGAATGCTGTCTCCAAACAGAGGTTGGCCCATTGGGTGGTAGAAGCCATCTCCCTATCTTACTTATATCAGGGAGAGCCATGCCCCTTAGGTGTTCATGCCCACTCCACTAGGAGTGTTGCCTCATCCTATGCGTTGGCTCATGGCGCCTCACTAGCAGACATCTGTAGAGCTGCGGGCTGGGCGACACCCAATACCTTCGCTAGGTTTTACAACCTCTGCGTAGAGGCTGTATCCTCCCGTGTCTTAACATAAGACTTAGGCGAGCGGGAGGATGTCTGGTGTCGGCTTGCTGCGCCATTCCCACGTGGATCCGTGCGCTATATCCCAGAATGTTCCCTCCAGTGAACCCTGGGTCCTCCGCGCCCCGCAGTCAGGGCTAGATGCGGAGTAGTCCTTCACTGTGATACTGCCTGGGTCTCCTTCGCCCCGCAGGTTGTGGCTTAGTTTTTATTTATTCCAGCGGAGGAGACCGCTGTTTCCCTCGTGTATCCCTAAAAAGCTTTATGGATATATTGAATTATCTTAATTTTTCCACATGTCAGAAGTAAAGTTCATGTGCTCCGCCCCCCCAACCCATGCTTCAGTACATCTGGCATCCCCGGGAAGGCCCCCTATTGGGCCTCGGGGCGTTGGGAAGGTTACGTAACAGTCTCATCTGCTGTCACGTCCGCCTGTCAGCACGTGGGGTTGTGCGTAACGCGGCGTCAGGTACGTGGCCTGTTCCATAGGGTCTGTTCCCATGTAACGTCGTAGTGAAACGACTGAAGGGGAACATCTAGGTTACGAAGGTAACCCTCGTTCCCTGAAGGAGGGAACGGAGACGTTACATTCCCCTGCCACGACCTGACGTCGCGCTGACACCGGCTCGATCGGCTCTTCAGCAAAAGCCTAACTGAGTGATGCCGCCATCTTATATACCCGTATGTACGGGGGCGTGGCCGGCGCGCACGTCCACTCGCCAATTTTCAATTGGCCTTTTTTAATACGGCTCAGAGATGATCGGTCTCTCAAGCGAGATCCCATGTAACGTCTCCGTTCCCTCCTTCAGGGAACGAGGGTTACCTTCGTAACCTAGACGTTTTCCATCATCATTACTCCAGTTTTCAAAGTCACATGATCCTTCAGAAATCATTATAATATGCTGATTTGATGTTTAAGAAGCATTTATTATTATAATTAATGTTGAAAACAGTTACACTGCTTATTATTTTTGTGGAAACTGTGATCTATTTATGTTATTTTTTTTTATTATGTAATGATAGAAACTGCAAAAGAAGAGCATTTATTATATATATTAAAAAAATGTAACAGTGTAAAGGTTTTTACTCTCACCTTTTCAGTTTAATGTATACTTACTAAAAAAATATAAATTTTCTTTTGAAAAAAATCTTACTACACTAAATTTTTGATCTGTAGTGTAAATTTAATATTAAAAAGTGTCTTTTATCATATTGCAAGTGTTTGGTTTTAAAATATGTTGCGATTTTAACTTTTATAGCTGTTTTGTATTATAATATACATTACCAGTCAAAAGTTTTTGAACAGTAAGATTTTTTTAATGTTTTTTTAAGAAGTCTCTAATTCTCACCAAACCTACATTTATTTGACCCAAAGTACAGCAAAAACAGTAAAAGTTTGAAATATTTTTACTATTTAAAATAACTGTTTTCTATTTGAATATATTTTAAAATGCAATTTATTCCTGATTTCAAAGCTGAATTTTTTGCATCATTACTCCAGTCACATGATCCTTCAGAAATCATTCTAATATTCTGATTTCTTTAAAAAAAAAAAGTATTATTATTATTATTATTATTATTATTATTATTATTATTATTATTATTATTATTATGTAGGATGTTTTTCAGGTTTTCTTTAATGAATATAAAGTTCAGACTAACAGCATTTATCTGAAATAGAAGACTTTTGTAACATTATAAATGTCTTATCAACACTTTGGTCAATATAAAGTATGCTTACTAAATAAGTATTCATTTCTATAATTTATTTCCACCAAAAAGAAAAAATATATATATTTACTGACTCGAAACTTTTGAATGGGACAGTGTATAATGTTACAAAAGCTTTTTATTTCAGGTAAATGTTGATCTTAGGATCTTTCTATTCTTCAAAGAATCCTGAAAAATATGTACTCCGCTGTTTAAAAATGGATAATAATAGTAATAATAAAAAATGTTTCTTGAAGAGCAAATCAGCATGTTAGAATAACTTCTTAGGGATCATGTGACACTGAAGACTGGAGTAATGATGCTGAAACTTTAGCTTTGATGACAGGAATTAATTGCATTTTAAAATTATTCAAATATTTTAAATAGTACACATATTTCAAAATTGTACTGTCTCTGCTGTACTTCGGATCAAGTAAATGCAGGCTTGGTGAGTAGAAGAGACTTCTTACTGTTCAAAAACTTTTGACTGGTAGTGTACACTCTGCTTTGACACCTTTCACACATGAACTTCAGAAAGTACGAATATTAAATGATTGAATTGATCTGAATGGATTTAATAAACCCCTGAACTCTTCTAATAATGTTATAGTCAGAGTTTTATATATTACGTAAACATCTATGATTGGTGTGCTTCCAATATTGAGCACATAAAAAGCCAAGAATGACATGACATTCTTTTTTTTATTCAGGAAATCACACTGATCGGAGGGCACTTCTTTATTTGATTGTACGTGAGAGTATTTTGATTGGTGGTACGTGTGAGGTCACAAACGTACCCGAGCCAGGAAATTCCAAACATTCAAAGTTCATGTCCCAGCTCGTTGAACTGAACAGAGTTCACACTGGCACATAGAGCTCTGACATGCACTCTTCCTTCCCTCCACATCAATGGTGGAGTGCTGCAGTGTGTGTGTGTTGGGATATTCTGGCCCCTCTGTACCTCACAATCACTCAAACAAGCACACAGAAAAGCTGTTCAGGCCTCAGAATAGCTGTGTGCCATTTTTATTACAACTGTTGCTCTGAAAGACTGTAAGCCTCCAGATCGAATGCTGATCTCAGTGCTGTGGTCGCTCTTATTTTAGTCTAGGTAAATACAGAGGCTTTGAGATATTAAAAAAACCCTCTTTAATAGGCCTTTTTGTTTTGCTGGATGGCATCAGTTTCAGAGAAGCACACAGGCAAATTTCTGCCAAAAAACTTACCACAAATGGTAATTCAGTGGTACTAAATGATCACCATGTTCTTTTGCCATGGTAGTTATTTGATTTAGATTTGGTTTGATTTTTAGTGTGCTATGCGCCATGATTGTCACTAAATGATTACCATATCCATGTACCATTATATTTTTAGTATATTAGCTCAAGTTTAATCATCCAACTAAACTAAAGTATAATTATACCATTATTTTATTTAGTTTTATTTTATTTTATTTACTTGAGTGTGTTTTGTGTAAGCTGGAGCTAGTTTAAGTATAATGCAAGGCTACTAAATGATTACCATATTTATGTGCTATTTTATTTATTTTATTTTATTTTAATTTGGTGTAATTTAAGCATGATTTAATTATAATTAATACAGTATAATAATACCATATTAATTTTATTTTATTTTACCTTTTATTTTACTTGAATTAATTTTAATGAATTTTACTTGAATTAATTTTGTGATTTAAGCATGATTTAATTATAATTCATACAGTATAATTATACCATTATATATATTATATTATTTTGTTTAATTTTGTGAGTTTGTGTGATTAAGCAAGAGTTAATTATAATTATTATTTTTTTTTTTTATAGCTTATTTAGTTTTGTGTGTTGTGCTCTTTTTTTATTTAGTGTGATTATGGTTGTGGTAATTATTAAGTAATGTCTTGAATATTCTTTGCTTTGAATTTGTTCTAATGTGTCTTCATTTCTCATTTCCAGTAGAGGAAGCGGTGCCCGCCATGTGCAAGACACGGACAGTGATCTACGAGATCCCCCGCAGTCAAGTGGATCCCACCGCTGCAAACTTCCTAATATGGCCTCCGTGTGTGGAGGTGAAACGCTGTACAGGCTGCTGCAACACCGGCAACATGCGCTGTCACCCCTCCAAAAAACAGCACCGTACTGTCAAGGTAAAAAGCAAAGCATCAACAGTCCTGTAAAGCCATTTAAATATGGGGAAGATGATGTTGATTTTAGATATCAGGGCCACACTCACTCCAAAGCCACACCTATACCAAGCCACGCCCCTGTTGTAAATAGTAATAATATTTCACATTAAATTCAGTTTTACTGTATTTTTAATCAAATAATAAATGCAGTCTTTGTGAATATAAAATCTTACCAACTACAAACTTTTTCAGTGGTAGTGTGTATATATTTACTTATATGAGCATTTTTTATTTGTTTATTCATTTATTCATATACTGCAATCTTCTGAATGGGCGCTCAGTTGATTGTATAGCTCTATCCATTTTTCCGCATAAAATGAATACAGATGTTAGTCTTGTATGTTTTTTTTTCTCCAGCTCTGAGCACAGTGATGGGACGAGAATATATTATGTGTGTTTCTTTCCAGCTATGGTGGTATATATTTGAGCAAATACTCTTAAGATATGTATTTACCCTTCCCTCACTTTTTCCTTCTCATCCTAAAAAAGGAGCAGGTCTGCACAAGCTACTGCTGTTCAGAGCTACGATATAAAAAAGACAAACTGTAAATAGGCCTCGCTGCTCAGGGTGTGTGTGTGTGTGTGTGTGTGTGTGTGTGTGTGTGTGTGTGTGTGTGTGTGTGTGTGTGTGTGTGTGCTTGGCCACATTTCTGCTGTACTTTGGTTCATTGCAGTGATAAGCTCGTTTCAAAGGAGACACTGTTGGGTGTAGAACATAACACCAGATAATGAGTCTATCAACACTTACCAGAATTAAACTTCACCTAGCCTGTCTGTCTATATGTTTGTCTGTCTGTCTGCATGTTTGTCTGTCTATCTATATGTCTGTCTGTCTGTCTGTCTGTCTGTCTGTCTTCCAGTTCAGTTCAAGTAGCTTTATTGGCATGACATTTGTTACAGTATTGCCAAAGCATTTTATATACAGAGTATAATAACATCAAGTTAATAAAACAGACAATAAATTTGAGAAAATATATTAAATTAAATACAATAAATAAACATAAAAACAGCAGACAGTATTTCTAAGATTGATTATAATAATGACAAATACATAGTGAACAATATTTGAAATTAAATATAAATAATTAACCATTTCGTATGGTGTGTATAGTATATACATATTTTGCAGCTAGTTTGACTGTCACATCATGCTCTCCGAGTATATAATGTAATTTCTCTGAGTCATTTAGAGACAAAAATGAACAATTCAATGCTTCAAATTGTGGAAAGAAGATTTGCCTTGTAGTGGTGTATTTGGGGCAGACAAGAAGAAAGTGTTTCTCATCCTCTATTTGACTCAAGTTACAGTGTTTACACATTCGCTGTTCTCTAGGAATCCATGTTTTTTTGTGTCTTCCTTTTTCTATTTCTAAATCATGGTCACTGAGTCGATATTTTGTAAGAATTTGCCTTTCTTTGATGTGTTTAATTGATAAGTAATCTGCCAATTTGGTGGTTCTGTTTAGGGCCGAATAACACCGGAGTTTGGTTTGGAGATTAAATTCATTTTTTAATTTTTCATCATAATTATACTTTAGATCTTTGTCAATTTCTTTACGGATGTTAGGGTTGTGGTTGGAGTCAGACTCAGCTTGAGTTTTATTTATTAGTTGGAGGACGAGTGTATTTAGAGGATGAGACACTGTGGGGGATTCATTGGCAAGAAGGGCTTTATATTGAAGAGATTTGGTGTCAGATTGAGTCAGGTGATGTCTGTCTGTCTGTCTGTCTACTGTCTGACTATCTGTCTGTCTGTCTCTATATGTCTGTCTGTCTGTCTGTCTGTCTGTCTCTATATGTCTGTCTGTCTGTCTGTATTTCTCTCTGTATTCCTGTCAATCTGTCTACCTATCTGTCTGACCTACTCTCCGTCTATCTATCTATCTATCTATCTGTCTGTCTGTCTGTCTGTCTGTCTGTCTGTCTGTCTGTCTGTCTGTCTGTCTGTCTGTCTGTCTGCCTGCCTGCCTGCCTGCCTGCCTGCCTGCCTGCCTGCCTGCCTGCCTGCCTGCCTGCCTGCCTGCCTGCCTGCCTATATATCTGTCTACTGTCTGACTATCTGTCTGTCTGTCTGTATGTATTTCTCTCTGTATTCCTGTCAATCTGTCTACCTATCTGTCTGACCTACTCACCATCTATCTGTCTGGCTGTCTGTCTGTCTGTCTTTCTCAGCTGCATGTTCTTCCCTTGCAATCCATTTTTCTTTTTTCATATTTTCTCTGGCATTTAGCCTGACTTTCTCTCTCTCTCTAGCTGTTATGTAAAGTGTAACAGGAGTTGATAGCTGTTCTATCTTCTTGTTACCAGCACAGCATATTCCTCTAATGGATTCTGTTCACTTCTTTCACCTAAAGTTGCTTTAAGGCACGTCATTTCACTCATCGGCCGTTCTTATCATGCTAGCACAGCTCCGGCTCTTGAGTTGAGACTGAAAACTCCCAACCTATTGGCTGTTTCAGCAACAAATCAGCAATAAAACATGACATAAATGTGGCTGCCTTAGATCAAATCAGGCTACAAAATTGACATTTTCATGTTAGGTTCAAAGCATACACATGCTTCTGTAAAAAAGACATTTGGCTCGTTTAAGTGAAATCAAGATTTCCATTCCTACAGGCAACATAACGAGTGATGCATTTTCTCCTGTTCATTTCTCTTCTGTACAGTCTCTGTTTGACCTCATTTCCCCCCTCTTGCTATCGTCCTGGTGTACAGTACTAATGGTTTTCCCAGAACTGCTGTGTTGCAGTTTGTGTCTATTAGCCTTGCTAAAACACACACACACTCACATGCAAATATCATCACACAGTACTACAACAACAGGTGCTGCAGTAAAGTACTGGGGGAGGGGAGAAGAGTTGGACCCCAGACAGAATAAACCTCATTTTACAGTGAGGAGACTCGGATCAAACCTGCAACATGAGAGAAAGGCATTTAAACATCTGTCAACAGCAGAAAGCTGAAGAGGGTTGCTAGTTTTTAGTTTTTAAGTTATGCATTCAAAGTCAGTGGGTTCCAATATTGTTTTGATAGTTTATTTCTCTATTCTTTTAATTCTTTTCTTAAAGTCACTTGATATGGAGGTGTCGTATCACTCTATCTATGAATCAGTGTACCTGAGCCCAACCAGAGGAAAACTTTTCCTTAGTATCAACCAAGTGTGCCGTAAAAGTCCTGGAAAGTGAAGCCAAAAGATTTACTGGCTGCAGTAAAGGTCATAAATCCCGCTCTCTCCATGTAATCTAATGGAACGTGAGCCAAACTAAATAATCGAATTACACTTCAAATTATTTTTTTCAAAGATGGTTTCCATCATGTGAGGTAGTTCTTATAATGCTGATTCATGTTCAGGCGTTTTTCTAATAAGTTCGTTTTTAGGTAGTTATTTAATGCTATAAAAACGGGGTGTGGTGTCATGATTGTGATCTTGCGATTGGGTCTGCGGGTGTTGGTGCGGGATTTTGATACCGCAGCTCCGCCTCACGACACTACTGCGCAGAATCTGGCTCGAAATGAGTCTCTACTGCGCAGAATCTGGCTCCAAATGATGTAATTTCCCCCAAGATGGCAGCGGCCATATTGAGTTGTATTGGCTTCACTTTTCTATATGGAATGAAGCGGAGACGCGTCGTCCATCTTTTTTTTACAGTCTATGGTATCAACAATGAACAAGGACGCGGTGGTTTCCTTGAAGAAGGAAAATCTAGATAGGCAGCTGAGAGGGTGTGAGTGCTGTTTATTTTATTTTCATCACTGGTTAATCTGACTGCTAAAGTTACTAAATCCAGCACACCGCTGTTCTTTCCTAATGAAGAGACTAAGTGAGGATATTCCTGATTTGGAATGTTTGCGGTGAGTGTAAGAATACAGAATGTGATGTGGTTTAAAAGGCAAGTGTTTATGTGTTTGGATGAGCCAGATTTGGATTCCTCCTTTAGAGGTCGGTATGAAGGGAAATCATACATGGTTTATACTGGCACTGGAAGCATGAGGTGTGTTGTGAGTGTTGATTTTGGGTATTAAAGAGCCTCAAATGGCCCAGGTTAGTAAGGATACGGGCCCCATCTCTGACGTAAACGCTGAGGAAACACAAATAGTGCTAAATCGAATGAGCATGGTATTAATATAGAATATACAGCAGAATATTCCAAAAGAGCCTGTTGTATTGGAGTGGAAAGCCTGATGTTGCTGACAAAAATTTTACATAGCTCTGTGTTCAGAGATTCATTTACAGTAAGCTCATGTTAATCCATAAATTGACAAAAGAATTCAGTCTTTGATTTAGACTTCAGAATTTCACTCAAATTTAAAATGATTGAATGAATGAATGACAAATATATGTTAGTCAAAAATTACTTGAAAAGCAAGAAAAATTTAATCCTGAACTCTCTCCAGCTTCTTTCATGTTTGTTTTTCTTTGCATGTGTTGAGCTGTAATTGCTGTCGTATCTATAATTCTGTGTTCTTTCCATCTTTTCACTCTCGGCTTTTCTGCTGGTGTTTAGGGATGTTTTTTAAAGGGCTATGACAGGAAGTGCACAGATTAGATCACCTTTTCTCCTTATCTTCGTGAATGTGTCGGTGCCAGTGTGTGTGTTTTACAGCAGAGATTTCGCCCATACTCTTTCTGTAACTCTAAACATGCAGGTCATGAGATAAAAGTTTCCCTTGTTTGCCCCCCTCCCGGCATCCCTTGTTCCTGTTCAGGCCTCTCTTTGTCACTCACTCAATAAGAACGCTTGCTCCCCACACCCCTCTTTCTTTTTGGGTCGCCCCACCAGTCGCCTGCCTGCCATTGGAGAGCCCCCGCTCTTTACGCAGCTCTCGGTTTCGCTTTATCCGCAGCGTTTTGTCGTCAGATTTAGCCACTGACAGATGTGCGGCAAAACTGCCTGTCCCTTGGCTACGTGTCCAGTTCCCTTTGTTCCCATGCTAATTACCCATGATGCACCTCTCCCGATGCCCGTTCTTTCTCTCACCCTTTCTTTATCGACCTTTCTTGTGGGGAAATCCCAATGCCAATTATCCAGACCCCGGACAATAGTCCTCACAGAGTGCAGGGCGAGTCAGAGGGGGTTGGGGTTGCTGGAGCCAGGGCTGGATCAGATGTCACACCATTAGTGCGCTGCGCTGGGATTTCGCAGGGCTTTCATTGCGGCGTAAAGCACAGTAGTTTATAAATAGAGCTTGGAAGGGCCTCCTGAGAAACTTGGGGCTTTTTATTAAGCGCATTCGAGTATGTGGGCGAGCGCATGTGTGAACCTCAAACTTGAAACCAAGATGGTAAAAACAATGATAAATTGAATCTGAATGGAAATATTGGGGCAGGGGAAGCAAAGGATGGTGCAGGGACTCTTTTTTTCAAATTATGACCCTTTGCTGAACCCCTTACCCAACCCCCGACCAGTTCTCAAGCCCCTCAGAGTCTGTCTCACCCTTCATCCTCAGTCGCAGAACATTCTTACACGCCACGGGCTGTTTTAGACTTGGCTCTGTAAATATAACCAAGCACAAGAATGTCCAAGAGGAGGGAGAGGTGGGCAGCAGACAGAGAGAAAGCGGTATAACCGGGTGGACAGAGCCACTGTTTCACTATCTCTCGCTCCCTACCTTCATTTTGACATTTCTCTATAGGTTTGTGGGAGTTGCCAAGTGTTGCATCATTTGTTCCATAATGTTAAACCAATTGCACTTGCACGGTAGACTGACTTTTTATTTGCACTCTGTGAGTCATGCACTGAGTTTAGTGATTGTGTTCGAAGCCAGAAAAATACTCAATGGAAGCACACCAATGCATACTTGAATGCTTGGCCAATCCATTGCAAATGCACAGTCCCAATGTGTACACTCAAACCATGGTGGTTCGATCGCTTTCTACGTCATTCATGATGGAGCAAGTGGAGTACCATTCCTTACCGCACTACAAAACCTCTTTAGTAGACCATAAAACCAGCTTCTACTAAATTAAGCACATATTTCCTTGCTAAAAAGACCAATCAAGGGGACGTTTGCATAGAACACATTTAAAAACGTGAGATGTGGGCAGTGGAATGGGGAAAAAGTCTCGATAATTTTTTTTCCATATTTGAACTTCTTTGAACTTGAGACGTGACTGCAATGGTCAGAATCATTTGTCTAGCACAGTAGTTTCCAACCACGGTCCTGGAGCCTTAATCAAACTCACCTGGTTCAACTCATCAGCTCATTAGTACAGACTCCGAGACCAGACAAGATTTGTGGGGGGATTGGTCCAGGAACGTCATTGGGAACTACTGCCTTAGACCAGCATTGATTTCCAATGAGCAGAACAGGTCTAATAATATTCCCACCTAGCATACAGCCAAGCGCACAACAGTGAGAAGAAATAGAACCCTAAGCATTAAAATTAGCACAACAAAAGACATGAGTTGACCCCTGTGTAAGGCTGAGTGGTTATTTTGAGTTTTGTGTGCTGCAGTGGGGCGTTAACTGTGGAACATGTAACTGTTTTGGGCGTATTGCCCAGGAATTGTTCGACAAATTTTTCCACTGTTGCCTGCGACCATTTGGCAGAGTTTGGAGATAACTGAGCAAGTAGTGCCCTAGCTGTTATAACTCTATGGTGTCTTCCTGTACACTACACCAACACACTAAAAAAAATAATTCATCGTTAACCAAACCTGGTCTTTCTCTCTTCCTCCAGGTGGCGAAGGTAGAGTTTGCATCGCGTAAGAAAGCGAAATTGAAGGAGGTGCTCGTCCGGTTAGAGGATCATTTGGAATGTGTGTGCACATCACAGCATCACGTGATCGAGCACGCAGAAGCAGACACAGGTATATTTGTCACGAAAATGCACACATACACTGAATGTTTGGCCTGATCTTGAATGATTATTTGGCTATGGATTGTGCACTGAGCGGCCTGTGGCATTGTGCTGTCACCGCAGGCAAACACACCTGTGGGTCAGTCTGCTATTGCCAAACATCAATGCTTGTGTGAGCTTGCGTTTTACTGTGCTGGGCAATGATGCAATTGAATGGATAAGAAAGACCACAGGTGTGTGTGTGTGTGTGTGTGTGTGTGTGTGTGTGTGTGTGTGTGTGTGTGTGTGTGTGTGTGTGTGTGTGTGTGTGTGAATGCTGAAACACGTAGAAGTGTGTCTGAAGGTTCTTCAGGTTCAACAGGTTTCTGCTCTTGTGTGCGAAAACCTTGTGCCGAGATAAAAGGGTTGGAATCTCATGAGGCTCAAATATTTATGAAGTGCAATTACAGTCTGTTTTACACCTCCCCGAGGCCATAAATTCTTTCTTTTTATTCCTTCTTGCGTTCTTCTTCTTTCTTTCTTGCTTTTCTTTTTTCTATTCAACCACATTGTGCCCATCATCTCCTTGCACCTTTCCCCAAACTTGTGTTTCCAGGCCCACGCACAGTTAAAAAAGGTAAAAAACGGAAACACAGAAAGCAAGCAGTGGCAGCACAGATCAACAAGGATATTCAATAAAAGGCAAACATTTCCTAACACTCAGCGGACCAAAATATCCTCCAGGTAGGACCGCTGTGGACAGAACTGCTGCCACTTCGCAACCAATCTTTGGCATGAACCAATCAGGAGAAAGAGCGAGATATTTAATCAGAGTCACGCAACACTGAGCGAAAGAGACGTTTGCACTGTGCTGTGTTTCGCTTTGCTGCATGGGTCACGGGATTGTCTGTTTGATGCAACTTATTTCATGAAATCAAACTGTGTTCATTATGTATATAATTTAGCTCTGTTCCAAAACCAAGTGCACTGCTTTGCTGTCTACACCAGGGCTGTGGAAATTTGGTCTTGGAGGGTCACTGTCCTGCAGAGTTTAGCTCCAAGCCTATTTAAACTTGTTCAGGTCTGTTTGATTAGGTTTAGAGCTAAACTCTCCAGGACAGTGGCCCTCTAGGACCAAAGTTACCCAGCCATGGTCTATATCCCATCTAGGCAGCTACCATCTAAGGTAGGGATGGGCAACTTCGGTCCTGGAGGGCCACTGTCCTGCAGAGCATAGCTTAAACCCTAATCAAACACACCTGTCTATAGCTTTGGAGTGATCTTAAAGACATTGATTAGCTTATTCAGGTGTGATTTTGATTAGGGTTGGACCTAAATTTTGCAGGACAGTGACCTTCCAGGACCGAAGTTACCCAGCCCCAGAAACTCTTCAGGATAGCCCCCTGTTCTACAGCCTATCTAGGCATCTCCCTTCTAAGACTGGGTTTCTCAACTCTGGCCCTCAAGGTCCACTTTCCTGGAAAGTTTAGCTCCAACCCTAATCTTGGGTTTGGAACAAGGTCTTCAGAAACACTAGAAAGTTACAGGCAGGTGAGTTTGATCAAGGTTGTTGCTACACTCTACAGTAGAGTGGACCTGGAAGGCATATGTATTAAGCTCCAGTCCTGGAGGGCCACTGTCCTGCAGAGTTTAACTCCACTCAGCTCCAATACATTTGCCTGGAAGTTTCTAGTGAGTCTGAAGAACTTGATTAGCTGTTTCAGGTGTGTTTGATTACAGTTGGAGCTAAACTCTGCATGACAGTGGCTCTCCAGGACTGAAGTTGCCCAGTCCTAGACTACAGGTTAACTAAGTAGCTACCTTCTAAGGCTGGGTATCTCAGCTCTGGCCCACGAGGTCTACTTTCCTGGAGAGTTTGGCTCCAACCCTAATCAAACGCTCCTGAACGAAGTCTTCAGTATCACTAGAAAGTTACAGGCAGCTAAGTTTGATTATAGTTGCAGCTAAACTCTGTAGGAAAGTGTACCTGGAGACGGAGTTGTATCAAACTTTAATCCTGGTGGGATAGTGTCCTGCAACGTTTAACTCCAGCCAGCTTCAATACACTTGCCTGGAATTTTCTAGTCAGTCTGAAGACATTGATTAGCTTGTTCAGGTGTGTTTGATTGGGATTGGAGCTAAACTCTGAAGGACTCTTCCTTCTAAGACTGGGTTTCTAAGCTCTGGCCTTTGAGGTCCACTTTCCTGGATAATTTAGCTCCAACCCTAATCAAATGCTCCTGAACAAGGTCTTCAGGATCACTAGAAAGTTACAGGCAGGTGAGTTTGATCCAGGTTGTAGATAATCGCTGCAGGAAAGTGGACCTGGAGGGCCAGAATTGAGAACTTCTGTTCTAAGGCATATGTATCAAGCTGTCCTGCAGAGTTAAACTTAAACCAGCTCCAATACACTTGCCTGGAAGTTTCTAGTAAGTGTGAAGACTTTGATTAGCTTGTTCAGGTGTGTTTAATTACGGTTGGACCTAAATTCTGCAGGACAGTGACCCTCCAGGACCAAAGTTACCCAGCCTGGGTCTACAGCCTGCCAAGGCAGCTCCCTTCTAAGACTGGGTTTCTCAACTCTAGCCTTTGAGGTCCACTTTCCTGGAGAGTTTAGCTCCAATCCTATTCAAACACTCCTGAACAATATCTTCAGAATCACTAGAAGGTTACAGGCAGGCAAGTTGGATTAAGCTTGCAGCTAAACTGGAAGTTTCTACTGAGTCTGAAGACCTTGATTAGCTGGTTCAGATGTGTTTAATTAGGGGTGGCGCCAAACTCTGAAGGACAGTGCTCCCCCAGGAACTAAATTTGACAACCCTGTTCTAAGGCAACATTAAACTAAAATGGAAGTTGACTGGTTTGGAAAGTTTTTTATGAACAGCAACTCTTCACCCCACTAAGAGACTAGACTGCAATTTTTTTTCCCAATATGTTTTTTTTTTTTTTAGATATCTTAAAATGCTTGGCAGCTCGAAAGGTTTTGGAACAGGGCTTGTGTGTTTGCCATAATTTTGAATGTTTGTGTATGAAAATGTGTGGATTGATGGACTGGTGAACTTGATCACAAATAGGGTTGGGAATCGAAAATCGATTCCGATTCTGGAATCGGATACTTAAGATAAAGAATCGGATACTTGTTATAATATTAAAATTTCGATTCCTCGTTTCGATTCCTGGTTGCATTTTTTCCATCTAGTGATCTGCCAGGACCTTCCGCACGTGCAATCTGCCAGGACTTTAAGTGGTAATGTAAGCATCAGTCGAAAAGATGGATCACGGTAAGCGTTTAAAAGTGTGTCTACGCTTTGTAAAAACCGAAGACAAATCTACCGCTGCACGCAAACTTCATCTTAGAGATCTGCAAGGGACGGATTTTAGTCCTGCGCCCGCCCACTCCAAAAGGAATATATGTTATTTCGTCCCGCAAAAGCCCACATAAAAGTCACTTATACCCCCGCGGGAAGACAGGTATCTACTTTATCTCTTGGCTGCATGAAACAAACCCTCCCGGCAATGTAAAGGCAAAGATGACCAGAGTAATAGTAACGAACTCGCGCATGCCTAATGTATTCATTCTTGTATATCGGAGTCGTACATTAGGCACGCATAAGTCCGCTGTTGATTCACAAACTATTCATGCTTTCGGTGCTCTGATCCATAGTATTTTTGCGTGAAATTTCAAAATATTTGCATAGTTTTCAAAATGAATGTCCTGTGAGTTTTTTATAATGAATGCTTACCCATAGAGGTGGATCTTGTAAGGGTCAGTGGTGTTTAAGCACATATGAGCACCAGCATAAACAGATTTACAATGTATTTACTGTATTTTTCATTTATATGTTTATTTTATAATAAATACAAACAGTAGATATTCAGTCACTTAAGAAAGAGTACTCTGAAGTTGTGAAGAATGTCTGAATTAAATAATTTAGGTGCTTTAAATCTGTATATGTGTATTCATGTTAAAAAGTTAGAGCAGAGGATTTTCTTTTAAATTCAAAAGTATAGCTTTAATTTAAAGTTTGTTTGATTTTTTTTTTTTATAACATGCAGGAGAAAAATAAAAAGGCAAAACTAACGTTTAGGTTAATAAAAAAAGTTAAAAAATAAACACCTTTAGAGGAAATGTCAGGCATAGGGGGGCCTTGCAAAACTGACCCGAGAAGAAGGGGGCCCTGATATAAAAAAGGTTGAGAACCCCTGTAATAAAATAATATGTTGCAAGCTAGCACTGAAAATAAACATGTTTAATATATTAATGTTTGACTTTTGTGTTTGTTGTTGTTTTTTTTTTACTAAATTGGAATCGAAACTGGGAATCGAAAAGAATCGGAATCGATAAGTGGAATCGGAATCGGAATCGAAATCGATAAAATTCAAACGATACCCACCCCTAATCACAAAGATTATTCCTTTCACATTCCTTCTTAAATGTGCACAGACTGTCCAATAATACACATTAAAATCACTGCGTAGTGGATATGTGTCACTCAAACACAAACCGCATGTCTTACTAAAGGAAAAAGTCACAATTAGATCACTTCAAATCTGATTCCACAAAAACGTGACTGCTTGTTAACCGCTGTTTTGTTTTCTTTCTCTCCCTCCAGTGGACATGAGGTGAAACCACATCAAGCGAGGGATTGAAGGACAACAGTGGCTACGTAATGCTCCAGCAGCACTGGGACTTTGACCTCTGAACTCTGACCCTACTGACCCCATTGCTGTTCAAAAAAAGATACTGTATCCAGAGGAACATTAAACACAAACACAACACCAAAGGTGCTTTCTACGTACTCTGTCAAACACTGAAGACAAACAAGATTGGTATTCAGTTAATTATTAAGTGGTCAAACACTGGGCGGAAACGAAACTGAAAAGGACGATGTTTGTGTCGATTCTCTGTTGTTTATGTATACGACTCTCGTAAAGGTCAAGGATGAGGAGAAAGTCTTTTGGAGAACACTAAGTTTGTAGAGACCATGAACTTCACATTGAGTTTGGATCCACTCAAACAGGATGCCCGTGAAGGATGGACTAACCGACGGACTCCAGTCATTCTAAAAGAGGACGAACATATTAAAGGACGTGCTGTCATATAAGCTTGCTGAAACGGAAGACGCAATTTTCTCTTGTTCTCTGCCTTAGTCCTCTTGGGTCCAGAACATTTAAACTGCAATTTCCAATGTGCCTCTAGAAAGTTTTGTCCTTCCGAAGAGTCCGTGAACAAAGACTTACAGAAGGCAGTGTAATGCAGTCATTATGCCAGAATAAAGTATTTATGTATGCGATCTCTCTCTTTCTCACACTCTCCGTTTCTCAGTCCAATGTAAGAAGAGCTCATCTTCATTGATCTGGAAGTATTATCAGTAACGCTTCAGTTCATTCTTGCTTATATTTTACAGCTTGTCTCAAAACTAGGTTTTTGTCCTGGAAATATGTGTCATAGCACATCTAAGAGACACTTGTGGAAAGATGCTTTATTTTTGTTAAAAATATATTTATAATGCTATGTAGAATCAAGCAGGAAGTATGTTTATGTATTGTGTTTTCTGTTTTTGTGGTGTAATGGTTGTATGATGGGACAAGATGACCCATTGAGAGTAAATGCTATACAGTATCAACAGGTTAGCAATCACACAAGCATCATAAGTCATAAGATGATGGTTCATAATTTGCTTCTTTACTCACCGTAACATAATATTTAATGCTAACATACAAAGAGAGACAAAGATCATTCAAATAGTCAATAAACACTTACCTTAGGTA
This sequence comes from Garra rufa, assembly GCF_049309525.1. Taxonomy (NCBI): domain Eukaryota; kingdom Metazoa; phylum Chordata; class Actinopteri; order Cypriniformes; family Cyprinidae; genus Garra; species Garra rufa. The sequence goes on from NC_133361.1 coordinate 23,156,662, forward strand.
TGAAGCTTTGTAATAAATAAAGATATCAAAACAAATAAAGAGTACATTTTTATCATATTCACACACGGAAGACATCAGAAATTTTAGATCCTGTTCTTTCTTTCTTCAGTCAAAGTGAACATTCCAGGACTTTTCTCCATATAGTGGACTTCAATGGGAGCCAGTGGGTTGAAGGTCCAAATTGCAGTTTCAGTGCAGCTTTTGACTAAAGAAAGAAAGACATAGACATCTTGGATGACATGAAGGAAGAGTAAATTATCAGGAAATTTTCTAAAATTCTTAAACTGGGGAAAAGATTATATACTGTTGAAGAAAAACCTGATTGCCACATTTAGATGTTTTTAATAGAAATCTTTGTTGTGCATGTAAACAAACACAATGTTTCTAGGGCGGCAAAATGTTAGATGGTGTTTAACGGGACCTTCTGCGCAATCAGCAGTCTAAACGACGAGTTTGTGCATTGAAATCTCTGAGGGCTGTATTTATGACATTTACAGTCTGTTGCAAAAGTGCTCAAGCAAGAGCTTTCATGTTGTTCCAGGCCGGTTGTTGACTCTGGCTCGAGTCGTGTCTTGCTGCAGGGACTCCGTTGCTTCTTGTCATTTTTGACACATGCCAGACAGATGGAGCGGTTCTGGCATTGGCTCTACAACAGAACTCGGCACTTTGTCACACTCCTGACCCCGAGTGGCATCTAAAGAGCACCTGGAGGTCTGAATCATGGTGAATCACAGTAACAAACTGTGACTGAGATGTTTGAGGGGGTGGAGCTTTGACTCGTTTTATTCTTTGTGCCTTAATGTTTGTTTTGTATTTATAGCTGTGAGTCATGCAGCAGTCTGTCTGGTACAACCCATATTCACTTTCTACAACATCATGGCTGTTTGACTAAAATATATACAGTTGGGCTGAAGTTACCACTTTGTGGTTTCAATTACAACACAATTAACCAAATTCGTAGGGCTGGTTGTATATTTGTTTGTCTAGTGGTGTGTGACCTGATTTAGACTCTGCAGCTCCTGCGGCTTTGTTATTGTTCCGTGGCACTCTTCACTTTGGCAGCTGGGTGATTTAGATTGTTATATTCAGGTGTTGGAACCTGCAAGTCTGTTTAGTGTTTCTGTAAGTGCTTGTAGGTTTCGACGATGCAATTCACTTCTGTCAGTTCTGTAAATTGTGGGATTCTCTGGTCACACGCACATTCTCCTGTTTGTCCCAATAGGAAGTCGTAGTCTTTTGCCATCTCTCTCTCTTTTTTTTAAAGCGCATTCCTACATGACAAGTCTTGCATGTCTGGCGTTGTACAATAACAGGACATACGATCATGGGCAGTTATGCGTGAAATACAGAAACTTTATAGAAAGAAAGTGTAAGAAGCATGCAAATATTTCCGGAGTCATATTAGCTGTACAAATAACAATGATTCCCTGCTGAGCAAAGATTCCAATTTATAACACAAGGGGCCTCATTTATAAAGACTTGCGTAGAAACCATCCTTGATTTTATCTAAGAACTTTTCTGATTTGATCATAAGAGCGATTCAGAGAAACGAACGTACACACGAAATCCATGCGTCCGCCAGTCATTCGGTTATAAATCACAAATGATCGTGGAATTGTGTGCAGCTGAATGTTCTGCCGTCGAAACGCCCCTGCTTAATTAATTAACATATAAAATGAGCTCATTCCTAAAGCAAAAACTCTGTGACCATGGCAAGTAAAAAGGAGCGCAAGAAATCAAATTATAGTGAGGCTGAACTATCTGCAATACCAGGTATTACCACAAGGAAACGGTCGTACGCCAAGCTGGAATCTGACGTGGAGATAAGTACTTTTCCACGTCAAAGACGGTTTTTATAAATCTGTACTTTGACGTGGATTTGATCGTACGAACACTCTAAGATCAAATCAGTGCGTAAGAAAGTTTTATAAATGAGGCCCAAGGTTTATGACCCTGTAGGGGTGTATGATGGAACTACAGGTAGTTTGTGAGATTGTGACTGAAATGCCAAATTAAACTAAATCAGTTGTTAAATCTATCATTATTAATTATAAATGAATTATTTTTATTAGCAGGTTAGAGCATACCTAAAACTCAGGTAATACTTCAAGTTAGAGGTCTTCTCAGATCCTAAAATCCATACCTGACCCGAATTGTCTCGAATTGCTTCTTACCCGAACTCGACGTGCATAAATATTTTTTTGGAAAGAAAAACCCGACCCGCGACAGACCTGAAGAAATTAGACCCGAGTCTAAAACCAATGGCATTTAGGCTATTTTCAAACCCAACTGGACCTGATTAAAAACTCCATTGACATCCCAGTGTCCTGCTGACTGATTTAGGTGGTTGCTCCACTACTCATTTTTTTATTTACTTATTTATTATTACTTTATATTTTTTCCTGCCTGATAGATACCTGATATTTCTGAGTTTGTCTATAAATTCTGACAAGTGGATTTGAAAAAAAAAAAAACTAACAAAAAAAACGTGATAGTTTGATAAAAATTAGATTGAAGATGTAAAAATGACATCTCTGGTGAAGGGATTCTGGACACTAAAAAGAAAAGCTGTGTGCAAGGCTACAAATGTCTGTTCCTTTTCTACGTGCATTTCTCAAAAATGAACTTAAAATGATCGCACAAGTAGGCTACACATCCAGGATGGTGTAAAAGAATTCAGGTCCATTCATAAAAAGCACATTTATTTTAATTACCCAAGACCTGAGGCCACTAATACCGAAGGTGACTCGTGTCCTAAACTCGTGGACCTATAAACCTGTTCGGGTCCGGTCGGACCTCTGTTTTTCAGATCCAAACTCAGAAGATACTTCAAGTTAGAGCTGTTCTTGGGTCCTTACATCCGTACCTGTCGCGAATCGACCCAAATCACTTCTTACCCGAACAGAAACAAAAACCCGACCTGAGAAATACTTGATGAAATTAGACCCGAATCTGACCCGATGGCATTTAGGCTTCAAATCCAACTGGACCTGGTTGGAAACAGCATTGGCATGTGCATAGCCTGCAGCCTGTCAGTCAGGAACAATCCTGGTTTATTTACTTATTTATTAATACTTTATATTTTTGCCCACCTGTTTGGCTTTAAATTGTGACCAGTGGATTTAAAAAATATATGTGATTGTTTGATAAAAATTAAATCGATAGCCTAATAATCATGGATTCAATAGTATTTACTAGTAGTTCACTAGTAGGCTATGCATCCAGGATGGTTTAAGAATACAGGTCTTATCGGGTCCATTCAGAAAAAGCACATTTTAATTACCCGAAACCCAAAGCCACTAATATCGAACCAACCCAAGGGACTTGTAGAAGTTTTGGACCCAAACCCGCTCAGAATTTGGTCCTTAGGTTTTTGGATACAAGAGGACCCGTGATGACCTCTACTTCAAGTAAATAATTAGGATAATAGTAGGCCTGCCCTCTAATAGTCGATGAGAAAAAGTCGCAGAAAATAAAATTTACAGGAAGTAGCGAAGTCACGTAGTCCGTGACGGATAGATCGTTAACAGTTGGTCTATGTGTTAATATAGTACATCGGACCGGACATCCAAATGCACACTTATCATTCATCGACCTCAAATATGGTTTTTCATCTGAAATATGTAAGTAGTAGCAATTCTACATGGCCACTCAATCTAATGTTAACCTAGAAAAATGTGCATTATTGAAGTGTCTGCACTTTCTGCATGACAGATGGAGGCACTGGTATGGTCACTTGCTCTTAAAAAAATACTTTTTGCTCATTCAGATAAAAGCAATACATCTTTAGAATCTGCAAAGACTCTGTGTTTATTTGTTTGCACTCAGAGTAACAAAGAAACATTGCATTTTTCTAAAATAAAGCAAATGCGCTTTCTGCCGTCTCTGTGAACTTGAGCATGAAACTTCAATACTGTATACTGTATACTTGCCTTACAGACATGAAAAATATATCTATAGAGAGAGGAATATCTACCTTTATTGAACCAGTTCAAATGGAAAACAAATATTCTCAGATTATGTAATCTGTATGAAACATTCAAACAGGTAACTAATGCGGAGATGATGAGTCAGTGTCGCCGACTTCATCTCTTAAACCGAAAACAAATAAAGCAACAGTTTATCAATAAATTATTAAAACGTTAATGCAGCCTCCTTGCTGTTTGTTCCTAGACACATTCATAATTATTATATCTGCCGGTGTGCTGTGGCAAGCTTATTATTATGATTTATTTGGTTTATTAATAAACATGTGACTAATAGTCAACTAATGCTTGACTATTGAATGACTATAAATGAATGACTACTAGTCGACTAGAAAAATCTGTAGTCGAGGGCAGCCCTAGATAATAGGCTTTCAGATAAGAAAAAAAAAAAAATCCCTACACACTATAGGATAAGAAGTCTGATTGTTCAATGTTGAATCTATTTTTCTCCTTACTCTATTCCTTCCACTCCTGTGGCGTTAGGTTACCCGAGGCCAACTACCAATAATCCTTTAATTTGTTGGAACCAGGGTAAGATTTGTTAGTGGAGTCCATTGTATTTAGAAAATTGTATAGGAATTACCATGTACCATGGTAGAGAGCCCAGATGCTAGATGGCATTAAAGAAGCATTCTGTAAGACAAAAAGCCTCTCAATTATGTCCAATTTGCCCATGGAAATGTGCCACTAATTCACTATCTGGCACGTCCCTTTGTAAGGACAAAGTCGTCTCACTGTCCCTTAGAGTAATTGTTATGTAGGAGAGTTTGAACTGGGTCATTTCAGGCTGTCCACATAATGGTCTACAACAGAATTTTTTGTAAGTTGAGGTAAATCCACCACAAGTATCAACTATTGATGTCTGAACAGGTATTTTAAAGGGTTAGTTTACCCAAAAAAACGAAAATTCTGTCATTAATTACTTTCATGTCGTTCCAAACCTGTAAGACTTTCGTTCATCTTCAGAACACAATTTGAAATCCGAAAGCTCTCTGACCCTCCATAGACAGCAACAAAACTGAAATGTGAAATGTTCCCAGTTCCAGAAACGTAGCAAGGACATCGGTTAAATAGTCCAATGTGACATCAGGGGTTCAACCTTCATCAAAAATATCTTAATTTGTGTTCAGAAGATGAACAAAGATCTTACAGGTTTGCAACAGTGATTAATGAGAGAATTTTCACCTTTTAAACCAGAACCTTCTCCAAATTCTATGTTAATTGTGGAAACTGACACTTTAGAAACTGCCATGCTGTATCCGACCTGGTAACCTGGCCAAATGACATTTTAAGAAACTTGTTCCTACAAACCATAATTGCGAGGTGGGGAATTCGGGCAGTGCTTACCGTGAAGGGTGCATTGAAAAAGTGTAGACACTGGATGGACGGAGCTCAAAACCCCTTCCTGCCGCTGACAGAATATGGGAACCTTGAGTACATGAAGGTTGCCAAGAGGTAAAATCCCACAAAAATGAGCAAGCAACTCTATTTTGTACCAAACAATACAGAGGCACAGGTATTTTCCAGGCAATTTGAGGGACAGACGAGGAAAATGGTCTCAAAACGGTCATTATTTTTGCAATACTGTTTGGTGCTGCTAGTTGCACAGAAATTACACACTTGAAGGTGAAGTGTGTATTTCTGCTGTGATTCTATGGTGATGTTGTGTAAATCCTCCCACTTTCATTGCCTCTTTCATTCTGCTGATACACATTTTTTTTTTCTCCGCGGTTGGCTTTGGCCTGTACTAGACAGGAACAGTGGACACTGGACAGTGGACATGAGACTCTGGTCAAGACATCCCGGCTCCAGCGCCTCTGCACAGTCTGTATGAAACCTGGAATGTGAATATGAGTGCATGTAAATGTGAGAGGACACACACAGAGGTATCATTTCCCTGAGACCTCACACAGTGACAACAACTATTTATTGCCAATAACCTCGCTGGTGCCTCTGAGTATGCTGAATAATGAAGTGGTGAAGGTATTACCTTTATAGAAAGATGATCAATCAATGGCAGTGTCAGCCTCCTATGTTTAGTAATCATCACTTCCTGTTTCAATTAAAATCTGTAGACGTGTAGATTACATGTAAATCAGTTGCACAGTGGCTGCAAAAAGTATTTGGACGCTCTTTGACACGTACCAGTAAGTCACGCTTAAAAATGTCTCAATTTAACTGTACTAGACACAAATTTTCAAACTAAGTGGCAATTTTTTGCTGTTGTATATCAGTCCCCCTTAAGTTCACACAGGTGGATTTCATCATATGTGACCCTGGACCACAACACCAGTCTTAAGTAGTACGGGTATATTTGTAGCAATTGCCAAGAATACATTGTGTGAGTCAAAATTATAAATTTTTAATGTCAAAAGTCATTAGGATATTAAGTAAAGATCATTCCATGAAGATAAATTGTAAAATTCCTACTAGGGATGCACCGATACGAATCGGTCGATAAAGCTTGCGCGTTTTGTCAGTAAAGCCGGTTCTGTAATCAGCGGTAAATGCCATCAGGTGCGTGATTTCACGTTGAGCCGTATATACTACACACAGCCGTTGTTTACCGACGAGCTGCGCAAATCAATGTTCACTATCAGTGTGAATGTGCGCAGCTCGTCAGTGAACAACGGCTGTGTGTAGTATATACGGCTCAACGTGAAATCACGCACCTGATGGCATTTACCGCTGATTACAGAACCGGCTTTACTGACAAAACGTGCAAGTGATCGGCCGATACAGATCGGTGCATCCCTAATTCTTACTGTAAACATATCAAAACATAGCAATATGCATTGCTAAAAACTTCATTTGGACAACTTTTTTTAATATTTTGATTTTTTCCACCCTCAGATTCCAGATTTTTAAATAGTTGTATCTCAGCTAAATATTGTCCCATCCTATCAAACCATACATCAACTGAAAGCTTATTTATTATAACAAAAAATTACCCTCATGACTGATTTTGTGGTCATTGTGTTAAATGTTCTCACTAAAGAGTATTTGTGTCATGTATTTAAAAAACAAATGTTTTGATATTTTGTTATGTAACGCAAAGACATTTATACATTTTTGATTGCATCTTTGGTGTCTTTTCAGTGCCACTGTATCCATACATATACAAACAAAGATGCATGATGACACTTTTTAAAGAGCCTGTAATGTAACATAATGACACATTGCATTCACTTCTGAGAAGTCTTGTTAACAGAGACATAAAAAAATACAAGACAGAGACACACAGAAGAGGGAAATATGTGGCGGTGTCTTGGATTGTACACTGTCTCTCAGGATTTGCGTCAGTGGCCAGTTTCATCCGTTTCGGAGCCGTGTGGTATCTGGAGGCTTAACTCAGAGCTAGGGCTCATCCTGTGCTCTCTTTCACCACAAGTGCCTTCTTTAGCATCTGTAAATATTAGCTCAGGACTATTTTAGAAATAAATGAAATTTTCTGAAAGGCAGCCACCACCAGTGATAAGGAATCCATTTAAATGAAGCTTCTGGCATTGGGGGATATTTATTATTTGTGCAGCAAACGAAACTGACTCGGTTAAAGCATTCCTGTGGATATCCAAATTCAGAATGGACATCAGGTCCTTCAGAAGTTAAAGGTGAAGTGTGCAATTTCTGCACCACTTGACGCCCCAACTGAATTGCAAAATAAATGTATTTGTTTTATGTTTTTTATACTTTTACATGTGTGCTAAAGTAGTACCTCTCGAGTCATCTTTTCCTCGCTCATGTGTAAAAGCTGGACTTGTGCAAATTGCTGGTGAGTTTGTTTTGTGCGTGACTAGACCATCTACTCATGCTAGATTCTATCTCCTTGCTCCCAAAGATTCATTCCCAAAGCACTACTGTGATTCCCAGTGGAAACGCTGAGCTGGCAGTGAATATCCAACACTTCTTTATGAGTTAGGATTGTTCAGTGAGGTGGAATTTTCAAATGTAGGTTTTTAGACAAAACTAGTTCTCTTGTTTTTTTTAAACTTGATGATTCATACTGTCAAAAACCAACTGCGTGCAAGTTGCTTTGCGTGTTGTTTTTTGTCCATGACTCAATGCTGTCTCAAAAGAACTGAGATTGCGCTGAGACAGGAGATGTGATGAAGCATCTATCTCTTAATTTTTTTTTCCAAAACTTTGTGCCTAAATATACCTCTTAAACAGCCAGATGATTTTCAGATTGATGAAGGAATCTTCAGAGGTTCCTCAGCAGGTCTCTGTGGATAACAATGTTATTCACTTAATATATATTCTGAATGTAAGCTTTGAGCTAATGTTTAAAATCATCCACCAGTATGTCTAAATACACCAACACCCAGACATATCACTCTCACAAGTGCTCTGCCAGTCGTAAAAGCCCATGCCAAACTTGGATTAGCTTGGGTGAAACTGGATGACCCCTTATGGTGTTTGTTTCCCCTTCCTCACTGGTGCTTCCCAACAAGCTGGGTGACCCTTCCTGGAATGTGCCCCCCGAGTTATGTCATAAATTATTTTGACAGAAAGTATAGGATGATTCCTATTTAGGTCTCTTCACGTGTTGTTGAAAGCCTTTGTTTCTTCTCAGCTCTACAAGGCACCACTTGACCACAAAGATCTTCTCATGTGAACGACAACCAAGCGCTGAAAAAAAAAAAAATCCAGGAAATCAGTGTTATGCAATTAAAAAATACAGTATAAAAATACAGTATATTTGGGGAATAAGTGTGTAAACAGGTCACAAAGAGGCTGCTATGCGGGCAGGTCACTGTGGGTACCTGGGAGTGGAGCTTTCTCAGGAAACGGTGAGTCAGGCCATTCTGAATGTGTCAACAATCCGTCTGTCCGCTTGCTGGACTCAAAGAGCGTGTTGTTCTCTCAGGTGGAGACTGAGGGTCATCCGGGTGTCCCCGGCTCATGGAAAGGTTTAGTCAGCTGGTTTTGAGTGGCTGTTTGAATGAGCTTGAGTTTTGAGTGTATACAGGCTTTGGAAAATAAAACTATAATGGTCAGAGTGGAACCCGGTTTATTAAACCAATTTTGTGGTGATACACCTTTGCAGAATGCAGCTTTTGTTCTCCCTCATATAGCATTGCCTGGAAAATGCGTTATTTGTCATACAGAATTACAAACAAACATTCAGATGTTCTCTATCTTAACATCTATATAAAAACTCTCAAGAGTTAGGTTAAAGTTTCAGAAATGGGATAAAGCCTATAAAGTGTTTCATATTCATTTCGTAGGCGGCACTGACTGTAGCAATACCACTGAACCGAACGAAACTTGCATATTTTGCTCATTATTGTTATATAAAGTTATAAACAAATCAAGGAGAAGAGTGCAAAACACTCTTTTGAGGAAGAAAAATATGTTTGTAGTTGGCCACATTGAACCAGGATTTCCAGGGCAAGAATCTTAACAACATTCATGTTTGTTCGTATCATTTCTGTTCAGGTAGGTAAAATATTAGGCTAATATCTTAATTATTACTGCTTGTACATATTTTTACCACCTATTAACGTTTGTCAAAATATTGCGCCATTCCAAGTCCTTCTCTATATGATTTAGCAGCTTCCACACATTTTTTTCTGGTTTAGACAGCATAAATTAGCAGAAAGACATATTCCGTACTACATTGACTGTGCAATCTATGCTGTTGTTTACCAAATCGTGACGTAAATGCAAACCCTTTGACCCAGATGACACTTAATCATATTGTATTTCCAGAGAACCTCAGGATGTTAATCTAAAATCATATATTCAGAACCAAATTTTTTAACAGACGTGGATGCACTATAGAAGGAAAGGTGTGGTAGTTGTTCCTGATTAAAATGTTGGAGTCAAAGAAAATGTTTGATCCAACAGTAGCAGAAATAAAGGAAAGAGGAAATATGTGATTCAGATAAGTCCAGAAAGACAGGTCAACAAAGCCAGGAACAGGAAGGAACTAAAGCACTATTAAAATGATATTGATTTTTCCCTAACAACATATCAGAGTTCAAATTATTATACAGGACATCTGTGATTTGATTTAGCCTGTTGATTTGGACGTGACTGAAATCTCGTCTATTGTCTGGATGTGTGGTCATGAATAGTTCAATTTAACTTAAATATAACATGATGTAAGTAATTAAACAAATTAATTAATTACGGTTGATGATCATAGCCTAACTGACATTACAGTGGCCGTCGTGAACGGTAAATAATATTGGCGGTATTTGCCAACAGGGGAGGAAATAAATCAGATAAATATCTAAGTTATTAAACTTATATACTCACATTTTTGTTGAAATCACAAGAAAGAAACGGACACCGGGAAGAAACTCATTAATACGCCATAAGATATGTGTTTTTGACCGGACTAAATCGAATAATATTATTTACCTCAGACTCAGAGCCCGCGCAGACGATGCGAGTTCCTTCATCAGCCAGTGAGTGGCAGTAACGCACTGATGTGCTGCTGATCTCCGCGGCGTAAAAGAAGACGAACAGGAGCAACACACCACATGAGTTTACAGTCAACTGGGGAAAAGCTATTTATTTGAAAGCACACAATGAAAACAGAAAAACAGCTAAAACAACAGAAGAATGAGAAGCATTTCAGGTAAATCAGAGGCTGAGAGCTTCTTCAATAACGGTGTTTCGAAGAGTTTTGTGGCTGTGTCTGAAAATCATGTGAAGTGGTAAACATTAACAAAATGAAGAAAATTATCAAGCAGAATCTAGAATTCTTCATTTTAACTATATACGTCGTATGGGTTGACAGAAAATGAGAATGCAGTGCAGAGCTTAATTTTTTCGGGTATGCCTAGAGATGTGATACTTAGCCTTGCATCCTTCAGAATTTGTCATTTCTTGTTACACGGCCTAAAGTCCACATGAAGATGTATACACTATGTGTTTTGAAAACCTGAAAATGCCACTTTCATAGACATAAATTACTTTAAAAGTTGTGTGACTCTGTATATAGTTCTGAAATGTTGTTTATATGTATTATCTAATTTTTTGGAGACATTAATTGTCTTACACATTTACAAAAAAGGATAATATATAGGCTACAGTTTAAGTTAAAGGTTTACATGCAGAACCTGCAAAATGTTTATTTTACCAAAATGCATGCATGCTATTTTTTTTATTTAGTACTGACCTGAATAAGATATTTCACATAAAAGAGAAAATAATAGTTGAATTTATAAAAACAACCCTTTCACATATACTTGATTCTTAATACTGTGTTGTTACCTGAATGATCCACAGCTGTCATTTTATTTTTTTGTTTAGTGATAGTTGCTCATGAGTCCCTTGTTTGTCCTGAACAGTTAAACTGCCCACTGTTCTTCAGAAAAAATCATTTAGGTCCCACAGGTTCTTTGGTTTTTCAGCATTTTTGTGTATTTCAACCCTTTCCAACAATATGATTGTAAGATCTATCTTTTCACACTGAGGACAACAGAAAAACTCATATGCAACTATTACAGAAGGTTCAAATGTTTACTGATGCTTCCGTAGGAAACACAGTGCATTAAGACCCAGTGGTTTAGACTTTTGAACGAAATGGCGATGTGTGCATTTTTCTTATTTTACCTAAATATCATATTTTTTTTCATTTATTACTGCCCTTCAGAAACTACACAAGATACTTGCATGTTCCCAGCAGACAAAATAATTTTAATTTACCTTGATCTTCAAATCATTTTTTATAAACTCAGTGAATGTAAACGTTTTTTTACGTGAAATCTTATTCAGGTCAGCACTAAATAAAAATAAAATAAAATGCATTTTGTATGATCCCTCTTAATTTTGTAAAATAAGTAACATTTTACTTTATATTTAATATAACAGCATCCCTGTGGAAAACCATTTTGTTCCTACACAGTTGCTCTATTTAGCATTGCTCAAACATTGCTTTTGTTTACTTGTTTGATTGAGGTTGATACCTAATTGTGAAGTATCTTGTCTTTTATTAGTAAAAAGAAGTCAAAGAATAGCTTTGACCCTGCATCAGACGACCACCTCCAGCAGATTCCTCGTCGCTTGCGTGAAATCATGAAGAGTCAAGAGCTGATGAAACAGGGCTTCAAAAAGAGAAAAAAAGGTACTGCCAGTCTTACACATTTAAAAAAAAAAATTAAGTTAGAATGCAAGGGCAATAAGTGCTGCAGTTTGTACTGCACAATAAAAGCAGACCCATATACTTTTTTTTTATATTGATGATTTTTTAATATTAATATTGTAATTCTTGAAGTTCACTTATAGTATAATTGTTGGTTTTATACCCCGTTCAAAAGTTTACATACACTTGTTGTTACCCTTTTTTTTTTTTTTTTTTTTTTTTGTTAAGTGATAGTTGTTAATGAGTCCCTTGTTTGTCATGAACAGTTAAACTGCTCGCTATTCTGCAGAAAAATCCTTCAGGCCCCACAAATTATTTGGTTTTTCAGCATTTTTGTGTATTTGAACCATTTCCAACAGTGATGCATTTAGAGAAAACATTTGAAGATCAGGGTAAATTTAACTTTAAGTAATTCTGTCTTCTGGGAAACATGTAATCATCTTCTGTAGCTTCTGAAGGGCAGTGAAAAAAATATACGTTTCTTCATTCTGTTCAAAAGTTTTCACTCCCTGGCTGTTAATGCATTGTTTCTCCTTCTTGGAGCGTCAATGAGCGTTTGAACCTTCTGTAATAGTTGCAAATGAGTCCCTTATGCCTCGTTTCCACTGCGTGGTACGGTACAGTACGGTACAGTACGGTACGGGTCGGGTCGGAAAACCATGAATTGGCTAGCGTTTCCACTGCCGACAGTACCCTTACTTGATAGGCGTGGTGTATGCCGGAAAGTAGTGATAACGTCACTTGATAGGCGTGGTGTATGACGGAAAGTAGTTTGACGTCATTCTCGCGCAAAGAAGAAAGCTAAGACCGCAAACATCAATGGAGGACATTCGCGAGTTATGTTTCGCAGTGGCATTGTTTTGCAAGGTGTTGTGTGTGTTTTAAAAATGGCGCCTCTTGTGTTGCGTTGTCGTTCTGTAGCACGCGCAAGTGACGATTCTCTGTCAACCAATCAACGCTCTGCAGTGAGTCTAGCTCCACCCTTTAGTACCGTTCCACTGTGCTAGGTACCACAACGGAAGGGTACCCAAAAAGTGGTACGGTACAGTTCGGCATTTTGGTACCATTCACAACTTTTGATAGTGGAAACGCAAATAAATGCGTACCATTCCGTACCGTACCGTACCGCTCAGTGGAAACGAGGCATTAGTTGTCCTCAGTGTGAAAGCATGGATCTCAAAATCATACCGTCATTGTTGGAAAGGGTTCAAATATACAAAAATACTAAAAAAACAAAGAATTTGTGGGACCTGAATAGGGCTGTCGCGGTTAAGGAATTTCCCTTGCGGTAATTTTGAGTGGCTCAGTAGCGCGGTATTACCGCCATATATATATATATATATATAATTGTGTGTAGGCTGTTACAATGTAAGGTCATATTCAGAAATCAATAAACCGAAACCAAATCGCGTTGATACATGAAGTGAAGTAAACAGTACTAACATAGAAACCTAGCCAGAAAGAAATGCAAATTTTGAAGAAAAATGTCAGACATATTTAGAGGCTTTGCCTCTAAATCTTCGTACATACATCAGTTAGCGCGCGCCCTCGAGTCTGACTGGACAAGAGACTTTCTGTCAGGATTTCACCTGCGTGTTCTAGGCGAGCTGTCAGTCAGTGCAGTTTCATTTTTACGCCACAAGATAGACTATTATCTTTGAGTAAGTCTTTAAACCGTTCATTCAACTACACGTTCAAAAACGCTTATTTATTCAAAGAGAGACGTAATGAAACACGAAGTTGAAATCATTTTAATTTTAATCGCCACTTTTAAAGGCTCAGCTGACCAGCAGAGCATCGATGTTAAGACAGAGATTTCACTTTCCTTGGACATGACAAGCTAGTTTCACATACATACATGACTCGATCTGAAAGACAGACACAGGTAATCGCACAAGCTCAGTCGATCTCTCTCTCATTCGCTGTCTGTTTAGGCTTGTTAAGTGCATAGCCTCATAATAGACACATTATGTTATCATTACTAACTTATTATTAATTTAATATTCAGCACACAGGCATTAAGTGAGAAGGGCAAATCCTTAGGAAAAAAGAAAACAGGCAAATATCGCGGTTGCTGCGGTTCTTGCATTCCTCTGCGGTTATGCACGTCAATAGCGCGGTATTGCGATATTGCGGTTATCGCGATATTGCGGTTATCGCGACAGCCCTAGACCTGAAGGACTTCTGAAGAACCGCAAGCTATTTACCTGTTCCAGACAAACAAGGGACTCATGAACAACTATCACTAAACAAAAAAATAAAATTACAGCTTTGGATAATTCATGTAACTTTAATTTTCTCTTGTGTACTATGTAAACGTCTTTTATGTGAAATATTCAGGTCAGTACTAAATAAAAAATAACTTTTCTGAAACAGTGGATTAACATGATCTGACATTTCACACTCGTAAGATGTTTGTTTTTGCCAATGCACATTATTGTTGCTCATTTATTATTGAGGGGAGTGTAGCCATGCTGGGATTCTTTTAAAACACTTTCATGCAGATAGTTAAAAATTGAGGTGCATCATGTGGGGCACATGCTTTCTGGGTTTTGTCTGCAGACAAACTAGTGACCCACAAAAACTGCACAATGACACGGCCAGTGGAAAGGGCAGCAGAGGTGGGGACATCTTGCTGTATATTCATATTTGTTTCTTATTTTAGCCTCTAAGCCAAAGATGCTCTCAGGAGATATTCCAGTTCCACACTTCCGCCAAAGGCGACAGGAGTCAGAGAGGGCTTATGTCCGCCGCATGACCGAAGAAAGTGAGCACGTCCTGTTCCTCACAAACAGCCAGGCACAGCGTCAACCAGAAGTCAAGCTGGAAAAAAAAGAAGAGGAGACCAAGGAAAAGAAATCTACCAAGAAAAATAGGTTAGTTCAACACAGGGTTATTATATTTGACTAAAACTAAACCATTAAAAACTATTTCCTGAAACAGTGCATTAGTGTGTTAAAGTGTCTTTGTTTTAGGTTCCATAAAGGTAAACTTCTGCAACAGAAAAAGAAGCTAAACCAGCAAGAGGAACATGAAGAGGAGGAGATGCTTAAAGGCATGTATTACTATTGTGAGCTTCACCCTTCAAAATTCAGCTTAAGATTGCAAAACATATTTATATTCGATCATTTCTCTTCTTCTTAGATGAGGTAGCATTTGGAGAGGTCGCCATGGCACCTCCATCACTGAGTGTTAAACCAAAGAAAGCCATAGACAAACCCCAGGTAACTTGTTTACGTGTATCCACCCCTCTTTGAGATAATTAATTCTGTTTGTTCTTTCTAACCATCCTGATCTTTCCTTTAGGGGGCAAACAAAGGTCTTCTCCTGACCTCTCTCCTGGGTCATAGTCCTGCATCGGTCAGCAAACCCTCTATGGCAAGGAAGAGGATAATGGAGGAAGAGCGGGAGAGAGTGGTGAAGCTGTACAGACAGATGAAGAAGCAGCAGAAAGACAAACATGAGCAGGACAAAGCTGCCATGACCTCCAGATGATGCACTGCTGTTTGTTTTACAGTTGAAGTCAAAAGATTTACAAAATCTGCAAAATGTTAATTATTATAACAAAATAAGACGGATCATACAAAATGCATGTTTTTTTTATTTAGTACTGACCTGAATAAGATATTTCACATAAAAAAAATGATTACATGTAGTCCACAAGAGAAAATAATCATTGAATTTATATAAATGACCCTGTTCAAAAGTTTACATACACTCGATTCTTAATACTGTGTTGTTACCTGAATGTTTAGTGATAGTTGTTCATAAGTCCCTTGTTTGTCCTGAACAGTTAAACTGCCTGAAAAACTTCTGAAAAATCCTTCAGGTCCAACAATTTTTTTGTTTTTTCAGCATTTTTGTGTATTTGAACCCTTTTCAACAATGACTGTATGATATTGAGATCCATCTTTTCACACTGAGGACAACTGAGGGACTCATATGCAACTATTACAGAAGGTTCAAACACTCACTGATGCTCCAGAAAGAAAAACTACGCTTTAAGAGCCAGGGGTGTAAACTTTTGAACAGAATGAGGATGTGCACATTTTTCTTATTTTGCCTAAATATCAGAGTATACACATTTCCCAGAAATGACAAAATTTGTAAAATTTACCCTGATCTTTAAATTAAAGTTTTCACCCCTGGCTCATATGAGTCCTGATTTGTGGGACCTGAAGGATTTTTCTTAAGAACAGTGGGCAGTTAAACTGTTCAGGACAAACATGAACAACTATCACTAAAAAAAAAAAAAACAGGTGTGCATCATTCAGGTAACAACACAGTATTGAGAATCAAGTGTATGTAAACTTTTGAATAGGGTCATTTTTATTAATTCAGCTATGCTACTATATGTAAATGTATTTTATGTAAAATGTCTTAATTCAGGTAAGTACTAAATAAAAAATAACATACATTTTGTATAATCCCTCTTATTTTGGTAAAATAATTAACATTTTGCAGATTCTGCAAGGTGTATGTAAACTTTTGACTTTAACTTTATATCGTATTGGATTATATCTATATGTATATTTCATGTTTATATACATTTTTGCTTCCTCTGCTGGTCAACGATATGATATTGATGGATTTTGAAATGAAATATGAAGTGGATGTAGCAGGACTGTGTATAAGGCAAAAAAATAAATGAGTTCACACTTTTATATAATGCACAGTGAGTTCACATGCATTTGGTCTTTTAATATTCAGAGTGACTTGTTCTAAATATTTACATTTTAAAAAGCAACAGTTTATTCTCATCTTGCACTTTTTGTGCTATGAATTTATACATTGTTGATAACTGAAATTACTGTTTTTTTTAAGCAATTGATCATCGATAGTCAACTGGAGTATGATAAAATGTAAAAAAAAAAAAAAAAAAAAATCTGTTCTGTATTCTAGTGATGTTGGAACTCCAACCATTTCACCGTTTGTATTACTCCGCTTGTGGTATTTCTCACAGTGAGTGCCAAAACCTCTATGGTTTTACAAATAATACTGTTTTTGTGTCACAGAATGTAGTTTGAAGAGGTTTTCTGGTGTGAATGTACTTGTTTAGACTTCAAATATGCAGTTTGTTAATGCAGATAATGTCTATTTGAAAATTTGCGTCAACGTTTTCGGAGATGTGAGCTCCAGATCGGCAGCGGCCATACAAACGTTAATGAGCCTAAGCAGCCTTACCTCGGCCAGATCTTCTGGAATTTACTGTTGGGTCTAATGTCTCTGTAGTGGTTAAACATGAGATGCAATTAGTTTTGGGTAAATCGAACGGACAGTCTTTGGTTTCGTTAATCTATTATTTGTTTCAGAGCAAATAGTTTTGGTTGAGGGCAAAATCTCTTGACGTTATATTTTATGTAAATTTAATGCTGTATATCAGAGCTACCTTTGTAGCTTGTTTTGACCTTTATGATGGCTGTTTATTTAATATTATTATTCAATAAACAATATTTTATATAAATAACAGTAGTGTTTCATAATAGTATATTTAGTAGTTGGAAAAAAGTGTGTGTGTTCATAATCGTGATTTTAGTTACATTATTCCGCCATTAGATGGCGACAAGAGACTTTTTATGAGCGAGTCAGCAGTAAAAACTTTTATATTGATGAGACTGAAGTGGTTGTAAACAAGGATGTTACAGATGAAAGGATAGTACGACAAAGATATCGCTTTCCTCAGCTGACATTCAAACTAATGTTTTATTGTAAGTATGAAGAATGAATCCTGTATCAGATGCAGGTAATTACATTAGCTCAGTCCATCTCTCTCTCTTATAATACTCTAATGAGCTTTTAATAAAGTAATAAAATATGTTTTTAATGAAGCAACTCAACTTTCCTTTGTTACTAGTTCTAAAGTGACCTTTTGGAATTAGTAACAGAGGATTGGGGTCAACCAGGGATTTGAATAAATGGCGTAAGGAAGTAGTTCTGAACCAAAGAGGATTTTTAAAGACACTTCATCGTTGTTACTTACGTATTCACACATTTGTGCCGTCAAACTCTTGTATATGTAGTCACACTTGTAGCTGTGACATATGGCTGTATATCGGCACACTGTGATTACAGACATTTTGCACTTCTACTTGTGTGATATTGTGTTTATACAACAGTTTGACAGAACGGAGTGTCTTTAAAAACTCTCTTTTGTGCAGAACTGCTTCTTTCCATCACGGATTCAATTCTCAGTTTGACAGTTTAACAGCTGAGCACAAGTCTCCGTTACTAATTCCAAAACATCAATTTAGAACTAGTAACGAAAGGAACATTGAGTTGCTACATTGAAAACTTAATGTATTACTGTATTAAAAGCTCACTGTATTATGTGTAGTAGAGTATTATGAGAGAGAGATGGATTGAGTGTGATTACCAACATATGATACATCATTGATTCTTCAGCTCAATCTCATATTCACATTAAAACATTAGTCTGAATGTCTGCTGAGGAAAGCGATATCTTTGTCATAATATTAATATCCTTAATCTGTTAAGGGTGATTTCTGATGACAGCGCTGCTCAGTGCAATTGTTAGCTGCGTCAAGCTGTTGTTGAAACAAAAAAAAACTTCCGTTTACAACAGCATTTTATTTTTCAATGTAAAAGTATTTACTGCTGACTCTTGTTAAAACAGTCTCTTGTCGCCATCTAATGAAGGAACAATGTAACTAAAATCACCATCACGAACGCACCGTTTCTCAATGCTAAACAGTATTAAATACTACTATTATTTATATAACATGTTATTTACTGAATAATAATATTTAATAAACAACAACAGTTATCAGGCAGCGCTTTGATATACAACACTGAATTTACATAAACATGATTAGATTTTGCCAAAACTATTTGCTCTGAAACAAATAATGGATCAATGAGACCGAAGACTGCCCGTTAAATTTACCCAAAACGAATTATATCTCATGTTTAACCACTATTAGAGACATCAGAGCCTGCGGCAAATTCCAGATGAGGTGTCCGAAGTGAGGCTGCTCTCAGCGGGTTCATGAGTGCTAAACGGCCACTGACGCTCTAGAGCTTAAATGTCCAAAAACGTAGACGCGAATTTTCAAATTGACAGTATCGTCATTAACAAACTGCATATTTGAACTATAAACAAGTACATTTTCACCTGAAAACTTCTTCTGTGAGACAATAAAGTACTATTTATACAATTATAGTGGATTTGGGCATTTACCATGACACTCACTGTAGTACCACAAGCAGAGTGATACAATTCCAAATGGTGAAACGGCTTTTGGAGTTCTGTTGGACACTAATATTATATTGCACTCTTATTAGCCAATCAGATTCGAGGACCAGTTATAACAGAACTATTAGTTAACCAATTTTTTTTTTGTACAAAATTTTGGTTTATATTAGATTTTTGCACTTGCTTTTTTTTTTAGATGGTCTTATTTATCTATTATGCTTTCCCATTTAATTTTACTTGTATCAAGTGGTTATACTGCGTAGAATGCGTTTGTGTTTTAAGATGTATCTTCTGTGCAGTTAAGCATTGTGAAACAGCGTGCAATAATATTCATATTCCAGTGTGTTCTTTTGTTTTATTTGAGCTAATACAGTAGCAATAGCCCCCATGTGTAGACCGCATCCCACTCCAGACGCCCACTTCAGTCCAAACACGCGGCGGCCCAGTGCCACAGATCGATATCATGTAACATTGAAAGAGGAGAAACTCACAATCAAAGCGGTCGTCATGGCAACGGCCCAACCGGATTCCACCAATCAATGGGCTTCATGAGGCTGAGAGATGCTCAGCGATCTGCCAGCGTCCTAGATAAAGAGTGTGGGACAGGGAGACTGGGCAGCATATACAGAGAGAGAGAGAGAAGGCAGGGAAGGACGACATTAATACAGGACGAGAGATGGTGAACTCTAGAGGGAACGTTCCTGCCGTGGTCTATCTGGCCAACCTTTGTGTTGCACTTTGTGTAGGAGGTAAGATCATAGATTTTTTGCTAGAATAGCCATATATTTCTGTATGTTACTGTACTGTTTCATTTTTTATTCCAAAAGCCATCAGTAATATTATCAGTGCAAGGATTAGGACTTTATTCTGTAATTTTCTATACAGTATTTGCATAATTTCCACAAAAGCACAATGAGATATCTAATATAGATTATAAAAACGTGATTTATTTAGCATAAAAAGCTTGTAAAGTATTTCTTTAAATAGACATAATCCTGCACAGTTCACTTGCATTTATAAGACAAGTCACCATCTTTACAGGAAATGCAGTAGCTTTTCAAATGAGTGAACTGATCAAACTGACAGACGCGAGTGAATGAGTCACATGACTTGAAGAGCAGCGAGCGGCAGTCGGAGCCTTTCATTAAGGTCTTGCTTGTGATTTTGTATTCATATGTTTCCCTCCTGTTCTCAGCCACTTTTAAGTGTGAAAGAGCCGGAGCTCTTTCACACTTAAAAATGCCTTTGGAAGCAGAAATGCAATATAATTGCTGTAATACTTAATTTTATATGCATCTGATTACTTGGGAAAAGGAACATTTGCAGTTGAGTGCCAAAAAGAACTGAATGGAAACAAGTTTTTGGATGTGTTTTGTATTCATAACACTGGTTCAAACTACATAAAAGAAATACAAGCAAGAATGGCTACAATTACTTGAAAGATTATGTTCATACATTATTCAACAACTGATAAAATATGCAGTGCAAATGCATGCGAGAACATCTAAACTCCTCACAATACACATTGTTCTTGTATTTCTGAAGTTGTGAGATATTACAAAAGCCCTCTTTCTTCATCCGTTCTGCTCACAAATGTGACCCTGGACCACAAATAAGGGTCATAAGGGTCATTTGCATTGATGTATGGTTTGTTAGGATAGGACAATATTTGGCTGAGATAAAACTATTTGAAAATTGGGGGTGCAAAAAAAAAAAAAACAAATATTGAGAAATTGCCTTTAAAGTTGTCCAAATTAAGTTTTTGCAATGCATATTACTAATCAAAAATTAAGCTTTGATATATTCATGGTAGGAAATTGACAAAATATCTTCATGGGACATGATCTTTACTTAATATTGACATAAAAGAAAAATTTATCATTTTGACCCATACAATGTATTCTTAGCTATTGCTACAATATACCTGTTCTACTTAAGTCTGGTTTTGTGGTTCAAGGTCACAAATGTCCCGTTTCTGTCCTGCAGCTGCATTGAAGTCAGAAGTTGTGTTGGAGAACAGCGCTACCACACTGAACCATTCAATGGCGTTGGTGCAGCGCATGGAGGCCCTGCTAACCCAGGGAAACGGCAGCGATGTGATCCTACGTGTTCAGACCTTGAACACGGACGAGGTGAAGGTGATCCAGGTCCACTCGCTGGTGTTGACTCTACAGAGCGATGTGTTTGATGAGCTCCTCCAGACCAGAAACACCACTGCAATGGTCCTCAAAGAGACGCCAGACTGTGCGGCTGTCTTTGATAAGTTCATTAGGTGAGTGATTCATTTCTAATTGATCATTTAGCAAAGTTTTATCTAAAGTGGTTTATAGAACTTATTACAAGCACAATCCATATGGAGTAACATAGGGTTGAGGTGATTGCTCATGCGTTACCCTTGAACCCTACAACCTTACAGTTACCAAACTAAATCTATAATCAATAAA
Source organism: Garra rufa (assembly GCF_049309525.1). Classification (NCBI taxonomy): domain Eukaryota; kingdom Metazoa; phylum Chordata; class Actinopteri; order Cypriniformes; family Cyprinidae; genus Garra; species Garra rufa. The sequence continues at coordinate 23,178,403 of NC_133361.1, forward strand.
TCACAACTCTCCACTAACTAGGAGAGCAACCGACTGGGGTTTCTGGGAAAAAGCCTATGATGTAATCTTTTTCCCAAGTAATGATTTCATTTTGTTAGATTCACTTTCTCTTTTCGAGTTGTACTGTGAAGCAACAGAGCAAAAGATTAAATGTTATACGTTACAGTTTTAATTTTAAATTGTAGATTGTTGTCAAAGCTTATTTTAAAATCTTATGTTTTTGCATTTTTTAATATATTTATATTCTAGATTTTCAAACACACATTTTATTTATATTTATATTCTATTTTTATTTTTATTGTAGATTTTTAACAAAATGCTTTTATTTTATATCCTATTTCTATTTTTTATTATTTTGTAGATGTTTTTGTTTTTCATTCAGTTTTTTGTTATATTGTAGTTTAAAAAAAAAATTATTTAGATTTTTTTGTTATATTTTAGATTTTTAACAAAAAGCTTTAATTTTATATCCCATTTCTAAGTCTTATTTTATATTGTAGTTTTTTAATTGTTTTTTTTATTTAGTTTTTTTATGTTATATTGCAGATTTTCAATAAAATGGTTTTCTGTTATTTATACATTCTATATAGATAATACAAATATATTATATATTCTGTTTTATTTTACTTTTTTTTGTTTGTTTTATTTATTTATTTATTTATTTTATATTGTAGATTTTTAACAAATCACATTTGGATGGAAATTTAAACCAAGTATTTAAACATTACATTCCACTACTCTAATAGTGAATATATATATATATATATATATATATATATATCCTATATTTTTTATTTTATATTGTACATATTCAACAAAATGTATTTATTTATTTATTTTGCAGATTTTTAACAAATCACATTGGAAAGGAAATTTAAACTAAGTATTTACATTCCATTCCATTATTAGACTTTAGTGAATATTTATTTTTTTATTATATTGTAGATTTTTTATTTTTGTATTATTTTGTATTATGTATTATTAAATTTTTTTGTTATATTGTAGATATTTATTAGTTTTTTATTGTTTTTTATGTTATATTGCAGATTTTCAATAAAGTGGTTTACTGTTATTTATACATTCTATATAGATAATACAAATATATTATACATTCTGTTTTATTTTACTTTTTTGTTTGTTTTATTTATTTATTTATTTTATATTGTAGATTTTTATCAAATCACATTTGGATGGAAATTTAAACCAAGTATTTAAACATTACATAAGTATTTACATTCCATTCCATTATTAGACTTTAGTGAATATTTTTTTTATTATATTGTAGATTTTTTATTTTTGTATTATTTTGTATTATGTATTATTTATATTTTTTATTAAATTTTTTTGTTATATTGTAGATATTTATTAGTTTTTTATGTTATATTGTAATTTTTCCACAATATGCTTTTCTGTTATTAATATATTCTATTGGTTTTATTTTTGTTTTGTTTTATTTATTTATTGTATTTTATTCATTGTTTTTTATTTTATATTGCAATTTTTTTATTTTTTTTATTTAGTTTTTGTTGTATTTTTTTGTTTAGATTTTGTTATGTTTTTATTTAGATTTTATGTTATATATATTTTTTGTTATTTACATATTCTATTGGTTTTATTTTTGTTTTGTTTATTTATTTTTTATTCTAATTTATATTGTAGATTTTTTAACAAATCACATTTGAATAGAAATATAAAACATCTTGTTATTGTATATTGTAGATTTGTTTTATTGTTTTGTTTTATATGGTAGATTTTTGTATTATTTTTTATTTAGTTTTTTTATGTTACATTGTAGAT
>NC_133361.1:23180699-23308880 GCF_049309525.1 Garra rufa
TGTCCCTACAGAGTTTAGCTCCAACCCTAATCAAACACACCTGAACCAGCTAATCAAGGTCTTAATAGGTATACTTGAAACTTCAAGGCAGCTGTGTTGAGGCAAGTTGGAGCTAAACTCTGCAGGACACCGGCCCTCCAGGATCAAGTTTGGTGACCCTTGATTTAGGCACTCTCGTGTCTCCAAGGTTAAAAAAGATTAATTTTTCAATTAAAATGTTGTACTGTTGTTGGCTGCCACAGTAACAGCAATAACCTTAAAGGAGTAGTTCACTTTCAGAACAAAAACTGACAGATAATGTACTCACCCCTTTGTTATCCAAGATGTTCATGTCTTTCTTTCTTCAGTCGTAAGGAAATAATGTTTTTTGAGGAAAACATTTCAGGATTTCTCTCCACATAATGGACTTCTATGGTGCCCCTGAGTTTGAACTTCCAAAATGTAGCTTCTAGGGCTCTAAACGATCACAGCTGAGGAAAGAAGGGTCTTATCTAGCAAAGTTATAATTTATATACTTTTTAACCTCTGATGCTCGTCTTGTCTAGCTCTGTGTGTACTCTGTGTAGAGATTAAAAAGTATATAAAATTGTAAATGTTTTTAGAAAATAACCGATATACCGTTTCGCTAGATAAGACCCTTCTTCCTCGGCTGGGATCATTTAGAGCCTTTTGAAACTGCATTTAAACTGCATTTTGGAAGTTCAAACTCGGGGGCACCATAGAAGTCCATTATATGGAGAGAAATCCTGAAATGTTTTTCTAAAAAAACATAATTTCTTTACGACTGAAGAAAGAAAGACATGAACATCTTGGAAGACAGGGGGGTGAGCACATTATATGTAAATTTTTGTTTTGAAAGTGAAGTACTCCTTTAAGGAATTGAGGGTTTGCACATGTCACGGTTTGGTCAGTTAGCCAGATGCATGTCCATATTGGCTATACTTGGATGTAAACAACAGCTTGGATTGCATGGTTAATGTACTACTAAATATGTTGTTCTGCTAATTTATGCTGTCTAAACCACAGAAAAAATATGTGGATATAAAAAGCATAGAGAAAGGACTTAATAAGGCAGAACGGCTGCAATATTTTGACAAACTAAAGTTAATAGGTGGTAAAAACACACTCTAAAAAATGCTTGGTTAAAAACAACCCAACTTGGGTTATTTGGCAAACCAGCTCTGTTTGGACCCAGCTGGTTGGGTTAAATGTTTTACCCAACATCTTGCGTTGTTTTAAGTCAACAATTGTTTAAAAACTGTATATTGCTGGTTTAAAATCATATTATAGAATTATAGAGGCAACGGCAATAATAAAAACATGAACATTTATTATTAAGCAAAAACACCCATGGACAAAAATATCAAACAAATTAAATGTATTTGGGTGAATACAGCATAGTTTACAATATTACATGTATTTAAACTTGTTTAACAAGCATTTTTGAAATAAAAAATGTAACATTTAAAAGTGGAATTTTAGCAAAGACTTTATAAATGAAATTATAAAATTATAAAATTATATAAATGAATAAAATGTATACAAAACTTTATTTCACTGAACCACTCTCTCATGTAGAGGACGCATAGAGCCTGCGCTGTAACTCAACAGCTGGTTTGTTTCGTCGTAGACAGGCTCTACAGGTTTGGTAGAAAAAAATAACCCATTAAAAATATTTAATAACCCATTAAAAATTACCTAGCAGCTTACTTAGTTATAGAAAAAGTAGCCAGCACTTGGGCAAAAAATATTAAAAATAACCCAATAAAATTACAAAACAAACTGAACCCAGCATTTGGGTTAAAAAATAACCCAGCATTTCTTAGAGTATACGTACGATTAGTATTAATTAAGATATTACCCTAATATTTCACCTACCTGACCGGAAATGATAAGAACAAACACAAATGTTGTCAGGATTCTTCCCCTGGTAATTCTGGTTTAGTTTGGCCAACCACAAACACCTTCTTTCCTCAGTTTTTTGCACTCTTTTCTTTGATTTGTTGGCAGACTTTTGCCAGTCTCCAAATGTTTTCCCGGTCCGACTGATTAGTACAACCCAAAACATGACAATAACTATTTTCAGTAGCAATAATCAGCAAAATATGTGAGTTTCGTTCAATTCAGTGGCATTGTTTACGTTCTGTGCCCCAATATGGCCGATTGATGATGCGTCGTGAAAACAAATCCCTGTAAAGTACTTGTTTTGCTTACCAGCAAATCTGTCCATGTCCAGCGCTGTATGCCTTGCGTTCAATTACAAAAGATAAGAGCATGGCTTACAGTGCTTAACTTGCAATACTATTGTGTCTGAAATAATAAAATAATGTGTGCTCTTATCATTTTTGTGGACAAAATCCTGCGAACTTCGCCTTGTTCGGGAGCTGTACAGTATGTGCCCTCATCTGTTTTTCAAAGCAGCTAATCTTGCCTTGCTCAATGTCAACTACTAGTACTACACACTCAGTTACTGCAAAAAGACGGTCATTGCGACACTGTGAAGTAATTGAACTATGGCGCCGTGTGCTTTTTAAACTATTTTCATAATTTTCACGGTATATTATCGGCTTGGAAAATACGTTAATTTGACTAGAAACACCAGAGAGCGGAAATGTATATTGTTCCAGTCGGAGACTTCCGCGTTAGGAAAAAGGTGCATATTTACATACAGATTTGCCAGACGTTTTTTTTTTTCAAAGCGATTTACATTGCATTCAAGGTACAGATTTACAGTTCATTTCACACTCATATGGACTCAGTTTTGATCAGCACTTCGTTTTATTGTTGATGTTAAAATTAAATCAAGAGAACCTACTTTCAAAGATTTTCTGATGCATTCTGGTGCTGTGCAACACCCATTTTTCACAATTCAGTCAATTCCCAATGGATAAAATCAAAGTCCTCCCTTCTTTTTCTTATTTAATATCCTGTTTCACTTTGGAAATAGAATATTACAGAGGTAAAATGGGTTGTGAATGGTTACTTTAGTAACCTATTTTTACCATGATGCATGAACGCTAATTTATCACCCTAATTTCTTAGTACTTGGACATGATTTGTGTATTTGTTTGACTTTAAATTGTCATCCCTTAAGTTGTATGGTGAGCATGCTGATTGCTTTCATTAAATAAAAAAATAAAAAAATTAAAATTGTTCTTTGATGATTAATGCATTTGCACACATTGTCTTATGTAATATTCTGAAGTGATCTTTTGCTCACTTGTGTTATATTGCAATTTATGTTAATTTTAATTAAAATCACAATTTATGAACCCACTAATTACTGTGTCTATTCATTACCAAGACTAAGGTTATATTTTATGCATTGGTTCTACTTTATAAAGCTGGTATTTCAGGGGAAAAAAAGCGTTATTTATTTTCATTTTTATATAATTTATTTCTAGGCACTTGTCAATTCTGGGATGTAAAGAAAACATTCAAAATGTACATTTAAGTATGTTTTATTACACTATATCTATTTGTGTCTGAGCCTAAAATCTCCACTTCAGTATTACTTAAATACACCAGACATTTTAGTTTTATTCTTATGTATTTTTCCTTAAGGTTTTTTACCGAGGGGTTTGTTCATATACATTCGCCTCTTTTAGCCTAGTTCTGAATTGAAACTGTTGACAGTTTTTTTTTTTTTTTAATTTATGACAAGACAAATTCACATATTCACACTTACTCTTAAAAATAAATTCAAAAAAGTTAGAGACTTTAAATCACAAGAAACAAGTGAGAGTGAAAAATTGAAACTTCATCATCTGTTCTCTCATTGCCCTCTTGTGGTCAAGAAGTGGTACATGCTGTTGAGCCATTGAGCTATTAGAATTAAGAGAGTGGTTTGAAGACTGGCTGCTGGTATGCAGACGCTGACTTTCGTGTTGACAGGTTTCATGATGCCATTTGGCTGGAGTAAAGCTATCAGAAGATAACTATTAGAAAGCCAACTGGAGCACAGCAGTGCGAACGCAGCATTTCGAAGCAGCTGCTGGAGTGATTATGGATGCTGGGCAGGTGCATGTAGGGAAAAGAAACATGATGCTCAGGCTACAGTATGTTTGGAATATCTTACTGCAGCGTTTGTACACTGTTTGACTTTATTCTATAGTCTGTAGTATACAGTCTAGTGAAAAATACAAGGATAAACATTAAAATAAATATGTAAGTGTATGTATTCATCCAAATTAGTGTAATAATGTCAGGACTTTTAATCGTATCAATTAGAAATTCAAGAAAGAGATGTTTAAAATAATGCATACACAATGTCCATGTCCACGCTGCTTACTTTAGACAGTTTTAGTAGTGTGATAGTGGACACTTGTTCAGTGTAGCTAGAAGTCATTAATGGAAACAGCTTTATGTAATCAGTGTTGGAGGGAATGTGTTATCTGTCAATACAGCTCAATCAGGAAATGTCAGACTGCATGTGGAGATACCAACATAGACAATAATACAGTCTCTGCAAAAGAAACCTTCCTTTTCATCTTGTTTTTTATTTATTTATTTATTTAAATATTAACATATTTTAATCTTTATAATGCATAAGTTAAAAGTCTTTTCAAAATGCATGTTCAATAATAATAAAAAAAGTTAAACATACTTTTTTGGGAGTTATTCCATTATGGAAGCAGATTAGACTCATTAATAATTCACACAAAAGACACGATGCACACATGCGTGTCCCAATTCACATGCACGAAAAAAATACATATATTCACAAAAAATAAGAATATAAAATACGTTTCACAAATTGCAAAGCACAATTCACAGATTTACAACTGTGTACAACAATTTTGAATGTTTAAAAATCACGAGTGTATCATGGACTGTGAGTGTGTGAATAGCCTTTTTTGAGTGTGTATTTTTTAGACTCGCGTGTGTGTTTTTGTGACTTTCCTGGCAGCGAACTCCTCCCACGCGGGTCACTCGTACACTTTAGCCAATCAGATTTGAGCCTGTCGATCGACCAATCATAACTCGCTGTGCGCCTTACGTTACGTCATCAGCGCGAGTCCATAGTTCCAGAATCCAGATACTATTCAGCTGTTGATCGTCTCATTTAAGGTAACTAGCCTAGCGGCTGCTATGAAAACAGATAGTGTTGCCAAAGATGCTGTCTTGTGTTAGCCACAATGTCCTGTATATTGGACAAAATGAAGAAAGAATTTTGTTCATTGCCATGTTTTTGTTTAACAACGCTGGGTGGCCTCTGCCCAGTCTAGCTTCCACTTAGCACTGACCCTGCCTTTATTATTATAGCTTTATGTAATGATAAATAGACCTCACGAGAACTCAGTGTATGAATAACGGTGTGTTTGTACTAACCATTTGTGCAACTGGATGCAGTGTTTCATTAAAACACACTAATAATTTTCCTTGCATTTTTCAGGATTTAACACTTTGGAACAACATCTGGATGACAGATACAGACCTCTTCATTCACATTAATCTTTATCTCTTTTATGTACTTTACCTTTATGCATTATTTTTTAAATGTAATCAACATTCATTTACTTTTTTAAAATATTATATTATTGTGATTAATCATGTTTAATTTTATGTTGAGCAGTGATGTAAAAATCTTTGAGATTACACACAAGATGATGTTGGTTAGCAGCAATTGTATTTGCTTCAGTATTAACAGTTGTGGAATTTGCTGGTCAGTCAGTCAGACAGACTGATCATAAAAAGGAATGCACCAAAGATTATTCAGTAAACTTCATTCAAGTTCCGACTTGTTTTGAATGTTTTAATTTTGACATAAAACCAGAACATTTAACAATGCATAACAAAGCTTTATGCCTTAACAAATACAAAGTCATAGGGTACCATTCTAAAAGAAATGTAGTAATAATGCATGACTTAAATCAGTTGAAACTGTCAAAATGGATGGGTTGCAGCATGACTGTTTCGAAAGAGTTACAGTTCCAAATGAAACTTCTAGATTCACATCACCTCATAATTTGTGGCAGAGGTTGAATTAGGAGCAGCTGCTTGTACATCATAAGCCTCACAATTCTGAAATAAATAGTATCTGCAGGCTGCAGCGTAAACATCTTAAATGAAATGTACATGGTTTACAATGTGTGTATGTTATTACATTGTCATCAGCTGAATGCGTGCCATTGTAGGATTTGAGACACAAGACAAGTTTTGCTCTGACAGCTCTTTCCTGTTTTCAATAAAAAACAAAACCACAAGAGACTGCTTGAAAAATATCCAAATAGATCATTTTCATTTTCTATTTATTTACATTTCCCATCTGTAAAAACCTTATTTTATGCTTTACATTGAGTTTATAATTTTAATACCTTTATGCGGTATGGTATCCACGTGAATGATTCTTTATTAAATAAATATAACAATCGATAAATATTAAAACATAATACACTCTAAGCAGCTGCTGGCTTACACTGGTCACGTTAGTGAGTGTTTCTAAACGAACGATTTTTAAGTAAGCATGCAGTATAAAACAAAATGAGACAATCAACAGCTGAATCGTATCTGGATTCTGGAACTATGGACTCGCGCTGATGACATAACGCAAGGTAGGCACGCCCACTGCGGGTTATGATTGGTCGATCGACAGGCTCAAATCTGATTGGCTAAAGTGTACGAGTGACCCGCGTGGGAGGAGTTCGCTGCCAGGAATTCTCAAAAACACACAAGCAAGTCTAAAAAATACACACTCAAAAAAGGCTATTCACACACTCACAGTCCGTGATACAATCGTGATTTTTAAACAGTCAAAATTGTTGTACACAGTTGTAAATCTGTGAATTGTGTTTTGCAATTTGTGAAACATATTTTATGAATTTATATTCTTATTTTTTGCACGTGAATTGGTTTTTGTAAATATTTTTTTCGTGCACATGAATTGGGACACGCATGTGTGCATCGTGTCTTTTGCGTGAATTATTAATGAGTCTAATCTGCTTCCATATTCCATAGCATTTAATTTTTATATACAACTGTTCAGAACTGTGCTAGCTAACCACGTGCCGATTATCTTCAAAAGTATCTAAAATTGTCATTAACAAAACATTTGGTGGTGTTTCGGTAATGTAACTGTAATTGATTTACCTCTGAAAAAATGTAATTGGAAATTACAATTTGTATACATAAAATTATTTTGGAAAAATAATTTCCAAGACGTTTTCAACTTTTGACCATTTATATGGAATGGCTTATATTTCAGATTATTACTAAAAAAAAAAAAAAAAAAAAAAAACAGAAATTTTGGTCCGAAATATGAGGTTCCTATGTGATATAGTCAATTTGAAGTTTACTTCAAAACGCGGTAGTTAAAGTTTTTAACTCTGAGTCTCGTTCAGCAAAATGAACGAATCTTTTTTCGAGTGATTTCGTTAATATAATTAAAATGCTACGCGTTTTCCAACAATGACTGTATGAACACATCTACTGCTTACACAAATGTTGATCACACTACAAACGAGACAAAACTACAATGCTATAAGAAACAGAAAATATTAATTCATTGTTTACCTGGGTCTTTAGTCTATGATTAGCTCACCTCACCTCTATCTGTCCGGGTATGAGTCGTTCGTTCATCACGTGATGCACAATTGCGCATGCACGACTGAACGAATCACTCCCCGAGACGGCTCGTTCTTTCCCAGTCACATTAAAGATTCTTTCAAAAAGCACTGTATATTAACCTACATTAACTTATCGAGCACAATGCGTCTAGAATTGCAAAATGACAGAATTGTAACAACCATAGTATTGCCGCTTACTCCATTTACCATTCCATATGCCACCATGTCACTCAACTCACGCAACATTTTTGTTAGCAGACTCACTGCAAACAAAAATCAGATACCTAATCAATTTGAATTCAAGAGTTTGAAACATATTGACGCAAATTCTTAAACTTGAACTGAAACCCATTGACTCTACTTCAGTGCTCTGTGAAACCGTGCGTCATATTCCCCCGCAGAACATGGTAGAGGGATAATCCTAATCTCACAAACAGACTTTATTCATCAAGAATAACATTAAAGATTAAACTGACCACACCTGAAATGATATTGCACTGTTAATAACTTTCATTGCAACAGCTGGTTCATATTTCCTTGCGTACTTTATTTTGTAGCTCAGATTATTTGGATTTGAACTCGTTTTGAAGGCGAGTGATACACACACAGTACTTCATTTTTATCTATTTATTTTTTGAGTGTTCATTAATCATCCGATGCCCAATGAAGTAATTTAGCTGATTTGTGTGTGTTTTTTCCCCCCAGTGAAAAGGACATGTCATTGAATAATGTGGAAAATTCCCTCAGGGTGAAATCAGACTTTCAGCAGAACAAAATCCAATCCTCTCATTGTATCTCCTGTGTCCAATCGATTCTCTGTTTACACAAACTAGGGTCACGGATTCAAATGAGTCCAGACAGACAATCTTTTTTGTCTGGATGATCTCAATGACAACTATTAACAGTCTAAAAATGAATGAATTGCTCCTGTCTCTTTAAATGTACAGTAGGTGTTGAATGTGTGAAAGAGATGTGATGTCATACTTTGGAAAGTTTTCTTTTAGGATTACATAATTTGTGATGTGATTAAAATACAGTTACCTCAATGAAATATACAAATATGCTGCGGAACCAATACTAAAATAGTAAAATTACAAGATATGATGTCAAACAAACATTTTAAAAAATGAGCTTGTCCACCTTGATATTAAAACGAACCAAGGCAAACTACTAAATTACTTCATTAGTAAATCTAAAACTAAATCACACTGCAGATAATATTTTCAGTCACTGGAAGGTTTTATTGTGATTTATTGTGATAGCTACGGTCACAGTTTTATATATAAAAACCTTAGATTAGATATTGGTTTCCTACTTTTTCTGTTTTTAAAAACTGCCAGCAATGCAAGTCATTATTGCTTTGGTAGTAACACATTGTCATACAAAACAAAATAGCATTTTATCCACATTTTTATCTTTCAGCAGCAGATAAGTAACATTCATGTCTTCATTCATAAACATTAACTTTCATGTCTTCAGTCGCTGAAGCTCTATTGCACACCGAAAGCACATATACTGCTATGAACATGACCTTCTTTACATAGTTTTCAAAGATTTGCTGTAGTGTATATATTTACAACTCTTTGACCGTTCATGTTGTAGGAATGCCAGATTTCATCCAAACCCTGAGATGCTGAGTGTATTTTTGACTAGATCACAGAAGATGCAGTACATGGACTGAGGAGTTTTATGGTACGTTCACTACATGAAAACATTAAGTGCCTTAGATTAGCATTAACACTTGATCTTATTAAAATTGTATGGCTAATTTTCAATACTGATATTATAACAGCCAACACAAGTCAATTAAGTACTGTATATCAACATAATTTTTTGTACAGAACCATGTTGTTAAGAGACCAGCTCATTAACAGGTTTTCAAACCATCTGTGAACATACAGTACTTTACGTAGGCATATTCTGCCACCGTAAAAATACAGTTTTCAGTTATAACCACATGTGAAATATGGTGGATAAGTTTCTAACCTTGTGTTTCTTCTCATTTATCTTAAATCATGCCATAATTGCAGTGAGTTTTAAAAGTTTTAAAACCTACTGCAATGACTCACAAACAATCAGACAAAGCTGTTCCCAAAGTATGTAGGTAGCAGCATTATGCTACAACCCAAGGTAGCCTACCGTAGTTTTGCCAGATGTATTAAATAGAGAAAGCAATCCCAGAATGCACCATGACAAGCTCAAAATAAGAAACAAAAATGCCTCCAAGATGGTGGGCAGGAAGCTAGCATACCCATTCAGAATAGACTGGTTAACATACACCTTGCAGAATCTTCAAAATGTTAATTATTTTACCAAAATAGGCATTTTTTTTATTTAGGACTGACCTGAATAAGATATTTCACATACATATAGTCCACATGAGAAAATAATAGTTTTAGAATTTATAAAAATGACCCTGTTAAAAAGTTTACATACACTTGATTCTTAACACTGTTGTTACCTGAATGATCCACAGCTGTGTTTTTGTTTGTTTGTTTAGTGATGGTCCTTTGTTTGTCCTGAACAATTAAACTGGCCACTGCTCTTCAGAAAAATCCTTCACGTTCCACAAATTCTGTTGTTTTTCAGCATTTTTGTGTATTTCAACCCTTTCCAATAATGAGTGTATGATTATAACATCTATCTTTTCACACTAAGGACAACTGAGGGACTTATATGCAACTACTACACAAGGTTCAAATGCTCACTGATGCTCCAGAAGGCAAAACAATGCATTAAGAGCTGAGGGGTGAAAACTTTTTGAATTTGAAGATGTAAGTATTTTCTATAGCTTCTGAAGAGCAGTACTAAATGAAAAAAAAAAAAAAAAAAATATTTAAGCAAAATAAGAAAAATGTACACATCTTCATTCTGTTCAAAAGTTTTCACCCCTCGGCTCTTCATGCATCGTGTTTCCTTCTGAAGCATCAGTGAGCATTTGAACCTTCTGTAATTGTTGCATATGAGTCCCTTAGTTGTCCTCAGTGTGAAAAGATGGATCTCAAAATCATACAGTCATTGTTGGAAAGGGTTCAAATACACAAAAATGCTGAAAAACCAAAGAACTTGTGGGACCTGAAGGATTTTTCCGAAGAACATTGGGCAGTTTAACTGTTCAGGACAAACAAGGGACTTGTGAATAACTATCACTAAACAAAAAACACAGCTGTGGATCATTCAGGTAACAACACGGTATTAAGAATCAAGTGTATGTAAACTTTTGAACGTGGTCATTTTTATAAATTCGACTATTATTTTTATTTGTGGACTATATGTAAACGTCTTTTATGTGAAATATCTTATTCAGGTCAGTACTAAATAAAAAACAACATGCATTTGGTATAATCCCTCTTATTTTGTTAAATAATTAACATTTAGCAGATTCTGCAAGGTGTATGTCAACCTCCAGACTGGGCAAAAATCTGTGCAAACGTTTTGTAGTGTAATCTACCCTTGGTTTGAAACAGAGTTTATATTATCTACAACATGTGCTGTTCTTGTCTATATTATAAATTGATTGCGTATAGACTGTCAGAGTAGATTTGAAAGTTGATGTTTGTTGATCTGTCATCTTAGATTTAGCCTAAGTAAAAGTTACACGACTTCTCAACCCAACCTTTTGGATTCCTCTCAAACCACTGGCAACATTTTGCTCTCAAAACAGTCTTTATATGCTGTTTACCATATAGTCACCATGTCTCTTTCCTAAATCAGTCATATCTCAGGCTGTTGTCTTAAAGGTTTGAGTTGTAATGGTAAAGTATCCTGACTGGAAGTCGTGCTTTTGACGTCATCAATATTGGATCCGTCCAAGGCCACACTGTCCCTTCTAATGTTCTTCTTGTCCTCTTCATCATCATCGCCATCGTCATCCTCCGTTTCCTCTTTATCCATGAATGCTACTTCGTTCTCATAACAAAAAGAGTTGGAGGTAGATCTGATGTATGTCTTCTCGGCCAAATCTCGAGCGCTGCATTGAGGCGTGCTGGGAACCTCGTAGGTGTTCTCGAAGCGTGAGTAGTCAACCTTGTAATGGTTTTTCTCCTCAAAAAGGACTGGCTCAAAGCGATGGCCCCACAGGATTTCGCTCGTCACGTATGAGCTGCGACACTGAGTGGTCATGGCCGTAGCTTCCACCATGCCCTCCAAAATCACCACTATCTCCAGCTCTGAACTTTCCAGTTCCTGTTTGCTCATGTCATAGAAAGGACTGTCCTCATCAATCTCATGTACAATGGTGATGGGGGACACTAAAAATATGCGGTCGATACCAGTGTCGAATCCGACATCAATGTCTAACTGATCCAGTGGGATGAACTCGCCTTCAGCTGTGGTGCGGGATTTGAGCAGCTGGGCGCGAACGTGAGCTTCCACCAGGTGGCTTTTCCGGAGGTTCCCGACCCTCCACATTAGACACAGTTTACCGTCTCTCATGGCTATTGTGGCATAGTGACTGAACACAAGGGTTTCATTTCTCTTCTTAGGCTTGGCCATCTTAGCCATGACTGCACCAATGATGAAGGCATCAATGATGCATCCCAAGATGCTCTGGAAAACCACCATGAAGACAGCAAATGGGCAGTCCTCTGTTACATATCGGTAGCCATATCCAATAGTTGTTTGTGTCTCCACAGAAAACAGGAAGGCTGCTGTGAAGCTGTCAACGTTTGAAATGCATATCTGCTCTTGATTCTCCGAATCACCAGATGAAAGTGCAATGAACCAGAATATAAGTCCGAAGAGAAGCCAGGATAATAGGAAGGAGAGACAGAAGAGGACCATCATCCATCGCCAGCGGATGTCAACGCACGTCGTGAAGATATCGGCCAGATAGCGTTGACCTTTTTCACTCATGTTGATGAACTGCACATTGCAGTGTCCGTCCTTGTTGACGAAGCGGGTTTGTGTTTTCTGCTGCGTGTGAACTTTGCCGCCCACATTTCCATTGCCGTAGCCATTTTGCATGGCGATGGGGGACAGCTTCATCCCGCCTTCCTCAGAGGAAACTATGCTGTACCGGTGTGTTCTCACACTTCCCATTACTGTTGTAGGAGGGAGTTGAGACTCGTCTGCTTTGGAAAACAGTCTGAGTTTTTGGAGGACACGTTGGAGAAACACTTTCGACCTCTCACATGTACCACCACACAAACAAAAATCTATATTTCCCCAAAATCAAGCAAATGGTGAGATGGTGCACCAAAGAAAAAAATGTTACAAGATCTCTCCTCTTTCAACTCTTTCATGGATTGAGTGGACCTCATCGGCAAAGTAGGCTGTTGAAAAAACATAGACAAAGTAAGAGATTTGAAGAAATGAATCTGAGGAATGGGAAGCCAAGCTGTTCAGTTTGCACAAAGAAAATTATTATTTGTGACCCTGGACCACAAAACCAATCATAAGGGTCATTTTTTTTTTTAAATTGAGATTTATGCATCATCTTTGTTTGTTAGGAGAGGACAATATCTGGTAATCTGCAATCTGAAAGTGCAAAAAAATCTAAATATTGAGAAAATTGCCTTTAAAGTTGTCCGAATGAAGTACTTTGCACATTACTAATCAAGAATTAAGTTTTGATATTTTTATGGTAGAAAATTTAGAAAATATCTTAATATAACATGATCTTTACTTAATATCCTAATGATGATAAAAGAAAAAAATATAATTTTGACCCATGTATTTTTGGCTATTGCTACAAATACAGCCATGCTACTGGTTTTGAGGTCCAGGGTAACATTTATGAACTGTGACTTTACAGGGTTTTAAAGATTAACTGTCCAAATCAAGAAAAATATTTCCATGCATGTAAGGTCATTTCTCCTTTGGGCAACATTAATATCAAGAGTGATGTAACATCTGACATGACCTGACAGAGCTATCCAGAAACACAGATTATAGCTGCATATTCAGCCAGCGAATTATACACTGCATATGTGATACCAAATATAATAAATAATGACTATTAGATGAATATATAATTGACAATGTTTGTCAGTAAACAGCATTCTATTAAAATATGCAGAAAAAATGCTGTTTAAAGAAGTTTTAGATAAAGTTTAGCATGTCAGGATAAAATGAGAGGATGTTTTACACATCGAATGTGTCGCATTTGACCTTCTATTTGGTCGATGTAATTCACACTATCCAAAAAGATTCAATACACTAACAGAAACAAGTTTTTGAAATCAATTTAATTAAAAGCATCACACTGAAGGACAATGAAAATAATCATTGAATTAACAGGTTAAAACTATGCAAAATTCAGTATGTGAGTACAAAGAAAAAAAAAAAAACTTTTGTTCTGAGGAGATCAATACTGTGTTGTCTGCTATAATATTACTGTCTGTTTCCAAGTGAGAACCGGAAAAGTATGGACCTTTACACATTAATAAATACTGTTGTTGTAATATAAACACGCATAAACATATATATCTAGAAACCACAAAATACTATATTATTGATAAATGATAAACATTGAAAGATAATTAATCTTATTAAAAAGGATAAGCATAATTCACCGAAATTAACAAACTAATGGCATATAATTTAATAGCAAGAAACTGCAAATAGCAACAGACATAACTGCTCAACTCCAATGATTGCAACAATAGTTTCAGCTACTGGTAAACTAAGACATAACTAAAACGAAGCTTACCTTCTGCAGTTCAAGAGCAACAGAAGTTTGGATCAGCACATTTCCGCAGATAGCAGTTGTTGTTATCCGGTGGGAAAGATCAGTCAAACATGATGGGGTTTGATGGTGGTTTCGATCATCTCACTCAGTGTTGGCCAAAGCTCACGCCGATCGAAGAATAGTTTTAAAAAGCCTGGTAATCTCCGCCCTGCTGTCAGTTCATGACAGTCAACGGTGTGATTACAGCATCTCTCACAGGATGCCCCCATCACCATAACATGATGTAATACACAATAATCAAGATTAAGTAATTGATACAATAAATTAGTAGACTATGTTTAAGTTTTATTTGTATAATAATTAAGTTTTCAAAAGAATAAAAAAAACATTACACACTTTTTTGACACGTTAATACTTTTAAGATATAGCAAAAACATATAAAGAAAAAATAAAGCCTAAACAACGCCAAATCCTCACGCTCATGCAGCAACCTAGCAATTATA
This sequence comes from Garra rufa, assembly GCF_049309525.1. NCBI lineage: Eukaryota > Metazoa > Chordata > Actinopteri > Cypriniformes > Cyprinidae > Garra > Garra rufa. The sequence goes on from NC_133361.1 coordinate 23,195,399, forward strand.
TGCTGGAATGAAATATACATTTTTAAATTATAATAATAACAAATAATAAAGAATATTCGGAATGTTCGATATTACTTATCTTCATGAAGAAATAAATATAAGAGTAGTTAAGTAAGATCATAGCACAATGTTAAATATATCAAAATATTAAAACAATCTCTTATTTGATCAAACATACATTAAAAACAGTAATATATTCTTTCTTTCCTTTTTAAATTATGTTATTTATGATCCTGGTTATTATCTAGTCCGTCTCAACCTAAACTCGACGTCCTGGGATTTTTTTGTTTATTTAACCAGAGCATAGGCACGTGCACAGGTAGGGCTCAACCTGTGCAGAGCACATGCCCTTTTTGTAACTACACTCAGAAGTGCCCTTTTTTGGGGGGAGTTTTTATTTTATTTATTTTTTTATAAATCAATGCTATTGGTAATCCTTTACGTCTGTTTGTCTTTTTAACAAATATTTAACCAATTAAAGGCATTAAAAAGCGCATCTCTTAGAACGGCTCAAACTGTCAGTCAAACTTCACAACTCCGCCCAGTGGCGGACTGGGACTAAAAAACAGCCCTGGACTTTGACTCAGCTCAGCCCACAACAACAGATGTGTGTGAAAGCTAATCAGCAGCAGACACGGGTCTCAAAATACTTAAATCTTAACCCTTATGTTTCATCTTCCAAATTATAGCATTATCTCTGATGTTGACTAAAAGATGTGTTAAAAGCATAGTGTGGAATACTCACAGAAATAAACAGCCCTCTTTTAATGTCTCTCTGCTGAAAAACTATTCAGATGAGGTGACTACCTAAAACATACAAAAACAAATGGTAGAAATGGCATGCAATCTTAAACTATATTTATTACTAATCTCTTAATTAATTTGTGCAAAAAATACGGCTCTGCAAAAACTGTTCATCTAAAAAAGTCAAATCTTGTTTCCAGCTAAAAAGTATTTTTGATCTTGTTTTGAGACTTATATACACTAAGCAAGAGCAGAAGAGGTTATATTATTAATCTTATTTTGAGTATATTTGTCTTATTTTGAGAATTCTTAGCAAATTCTTATTTCATTTGTAGATTATTTCACTTAATTTAAGAAGCTTTCGACTAACCTAACCCTTAAAATTCTTGATTTTAGTCGAAAGCTTCTTAAATTAAGTGAAACAATCTACCAATGAAATGAGACAAATCACACTTGGTAAGAATTCTAAAAATAAGGCATATATATAAGATTAATAAACACCTTATACTCTTGCTTATATAAATAACAAGGTTAAAAATACTTTTTTAGCAGGAAACACTTTTGACTTGATTAGATGGAGTTTTGCAGTGTGCACAAAAACGGTTTAATTACTTATCAAATATTTCTTCTGCCTTCATGTTAATGCAGCGGCATGTTTATATCGTGTTTTATAGCTAATCAACTGTAAAAACTGCAATAGTTTTATTTCATTGGGGTATAGATAAAAATGTAGCAACCTGAAATTACATTTGCTAAAGTCAGATAACCTAGAAAATAACCCTAATTATCCTCCTTTCATGCTTACTTGCACTTACTTGCAATTCACTTGTCTGGGGAACTTCCCCCTGTTCCTGCACCTGTCCCTCATCTCTATGTCCCTGTGCTGCTGCGGCCGCAGCATCCTCCTTCACACCCTTTTCTTTCCTTTTTTTCCCTATTACCAACACCTGCAGTATCCCTGTTCTTTCTCTCAACTGCACTTGTAAACGGTTGAGTGACAAGCATTGATGAGTGAGCTTGCGCATCTATGGGCTTGTAGGCGCATTGTTGCCACCTATCGGTCTTGACATGGAACAACAGTAAATTATGAGCAAGAAAAAAAAAAGAAGAAAAAAAAAAACTGTGACGGCTGCACAGCGCACACAGTGCACAGAGGCCGACGGCCGTCCTACTGCAGCGGCCGTTCTGGTATTCTCCCGAACGTCCAGACGGCCAGTCCGCCCCTGACTCCGCCCCCTGAGCGCCGCGAACTTGGACTTATGCAGCGTTCCAGGCAACCCGTAACCCGTGTTTTTCCGACCTTCTACCAGTGAAAGTGCACTGGAACGGCAGTCAAACCCGTGACTTCCCACTCGTGAACTCGTACTAGATCGATGTACTCCCAGTTACGAGTTCTGACGTAACATAGCCCGCGAAACAACAAATGTTAGCCCTAATGCATGTGGCGTTTATGCAAGTGGCACACGGTGGAAAAATAGAGATTGGGACAATATAACGTTGCAATCAAATTAATAATAATATAAAAATAATAGTAATTCAAAAATGTGCCCAGGCAGTTTGGCGTGACTTGCCTGGAACGCTACAAAGTCGTGAGTCGTGGTTTGAAGAGGTGATTTACCAGTTAAAAAACCTGCCTGGAACGCAGAATTAGTTTCAGCACATCAGTCAGAGTCATAGAGCAGAAGCAGTCTTCGTCTTGTAATGGTAAAATATCTTGTTGTTTGAATAAGTGCAACGTTGTCTTTATGAAATAAACACTAGTATGTCTAGGCCTATAAAGGTTCATATAATGCATGTCCACAGTCCACACCAGAGCCATAGAGAAACATATGGCTCTGGTCCACACCGGTGTGATGTCGTCGTTTTAATGATGGACAAATTGCACACATTCGCTGGTCAAAAACCTGCGGTGTAACTGCATTTGAGTTTGACACCAAGCAACCGACTGATTCTTGTCAGCTAGGTAAAATATATTATTAGAAATTTCTGTTTTGATTTTATGGCTATCTGCTGAATGTGTTGATGCATGTAAATTACATGATGTAATTTATTAACATTTCATCATATTATATAGCCTATGGTCACACAGCATGGTAGGTTAAAGTTTACGATGCTATTACATTATGCATGTGTTTGCTGGCTAGATTAAAAAACAAACAAACAAACAAACAAACAAAAAAAACTAGTATTGTATACTCCCCGCTCGTCTTCACATGGATAAACATAGAAAAACATGGTTTACTACTGTAATAATGTTGTATAAAAAAAAAAAACTTTACACAATGAGAATGAGAATCATCAGGTCACTGTGCATATGTATATATTATCTGTATAAAAGTTATTAATACTAATTCATTATTATATAAGGATTTTATTATTATTTTTTTTTTTTTGTGGTGGAGGGGTTGGGGGGGGTGTGTGTGTGACTTTTTTCAGTTTCAGCACGTGCCCCTCAAAAGGTCTGTGCACGGCCCTGTGTCCCATCCTTAGATCCAGCAACTGAAAATATAGAAATGAATTTAAAATTCATATTTTAAATTGTTATACATAGTATTTAATTTAATTATTAAATTCTTGATGTTTACAGATGAAATTTTCAGACATTTATTGACACTCACCTTGATGGGTCACCAGGGTCAGTTTAGAGTAAACAGTGTTAGAATTTATACTGGTTTTCCCTAACAGACCTGCAGATGTGAGTTCAATCTCAGCATAGATGTGTTCAGTAGGTCCACTTACACTGTCTACAATCAATAATAGTCAAATCAAAATATTTAGAAAATAACTGCTGATTCAGTAAAAATATGACAAAATAATTTAAATGACATAATTTAAATCATTAGTTACCTGTAATTGTGTCATTATTAATCATTGCATCAACAGACTCATAAATATGAGCAGTTCCTGCAATAAATGAATACCGTAATTAGTTTGCAACAGTACATTTTCTTAAATTATTTTATCATACATCTTTTCAATCCCACAGAAAAATACTGTTCAGGTTGACTTAAAAATATACAGCACTAAGGAGTAAATATTTCAGACGCTATTAACATTCTGAATTACAGATAATAAATATATCTAAATGTTATAAATATTTTTGATAATAAAATGACATCCAGCTGAACTATAATGTCAGTTAAACAAATATCATGTTAAACTTTAGTTTTTTAGTTATGTCCTCATTCTCAGCTTGTACAGGTTTATAGGTATTTATTTATGGCCAACAGGTAAAGACTGACCAGACAGCAGTGTGTTGTTTCCCGCTTCACTCTGGTTCTGCTCTGATGTCTGACTGCTGTTCTGCTGTTGACTGACACTAGAGGGAGACTGAGATCTTCCACCTAGTCAAACATAAAATGATTATGTAAATGTTTTAAAACTGACTTCAGGCATACAGTACATGTTTCAGAAAGACAGAGTGTTTTAGTGACATGTTTTTATTGTCTGCTGTCTGCTGCTCATAGGCTGAATCCTACTGTAACTCAAACAGAACTAAATAAGTGACTAATTTGGAGCACTTTACATATGCAGCAAATATGAGTATCATACAAACATAATAGACAAAATGGAGTACTCGACTCAGTAAAATTGCGCAGAAACCTACTAGTTTTACCAGATTGAGAGACCAAATGTGTCAATGAATTTTAATATGTAAGATGATGAACCTTTGTTGTTTCTGTAGCACCACAGCAGGGTTGAGAAGACAATGATCAAAAATGTGACAGTCAGTCCTGCAGTCACTCCAGTTATCATGAGATTGAGATCTTCAGATCTTGATGTTCTGGAGTAAGCTGAGATACATATTTTACATTTTGATTATCACTGTAAATGATACAGAAACATTTTAAAAGTGTTTATTGTTCTTAGTCTCACCTGTGACTGAGATCCAGCTCTTGGGTGACTCTCCTCTCTCTGGGTGTTTGCAGTAGTAGAAACCATCAAGTGACTTTGAGACATTAAAGATGATCATCTCTGTAGTCTGACTCTGGATGAGTGATCCATCTTTATAGAAATCAGCTCTGAGGTATGATGGGGTTGAATGTTTATATAAACAACGTAGAGTCAGAGCATCTCCTTCAGTCACAGGATGAACAGGACTCTCCAGAATCACATCAGCTACAGAAACCGAAAAAACATTTGCCAGTTGCAAATACTATGATAATATTAGAAATATGGTAATATGCCCATTGAGACATTTTTTTGCCCACTGATGCTTCCAGCCCTTGTAAAATCAACCTGCTTTATGCAAACTGCTGGTGAAATGACCAAACACAGACTCACAGTATACAGTGATATTAACAGGATGACTGTACTCTCCAGATTCAGACTGACACCAGTACACTCCAGTGTCTGATGTGATGGTGGAGCTGATTGTACATGTAGATCCTGTTTGTGATCCCCACACTGATGATGAACAATCTTCCAGTCGTCCACTATCTGTGTATCTTCTCACTGTCCATCTATCAGAGTTACTCTGGTCCTCACAGCTCAGAGAGAGAGAGAGAAATGTGAAGTGTTGAGATCTGCTGGGACTGATGATCAGAGAAACTGGAGGAGAAACACCTGGAAAGACAATTACAGCTACAATTGGAAATGTTTTAAAATAAAGTTAATCATGAAAATTCTAGTGAATAAATCATAAAATAAATAATTGAAGACAGTTTAAGAACTGGAGATTCTAAAGATTCTATCTTGATTCTACAAGGGTGTTATAAATGTAGAGACTGGGAAATGTCATGTTCTAGTGATCTCACTGATGTTGTTGGCTGAAAAGTGTGTAAAAGTAGATCCAAACAACTAAATCACTCAAGGTGCATTTCAGGAAGGGAATCTTTGAGATCAATGATCTATCTCTGATAATATAGAGGGTCAGTTGCTCATTTTCTGTGCTGAGTAAATGGGACCCACTTTTTATTTATTTATTTTAGATGTCTTTTAACTACAGTATAGCTTCTACAGTCATTTAAATGGCTAAAAATTATTTAGTAGCACTAAATAATTTAGGCCAATTGCCTTGACTTATTTAGTAATGAGCAGTTTTTAAAGGTTGCTTGAAGATTCCCTTGATCCTCATCAGTTTGCACATATGGCCAGGTAGAGGGTAGAGGATGCTACAGCTACTTTGTTGAATTAGATTTGTTATTCACAATTTACCTCATTGCTTAATTACAAAACTGAAGTTTTAACTTTAAGCTCTGATTGGGCCACATTTTAAGTATTCTGCTGTTTATTAATGTGACAAGTTGTTATGTGGATTCTTCACCCATTACCTGTGGAAAAATCAGTGTAGTGCTCAGCCTATAGAGGTTGCTATATTTGCTATATTATGGACTGGGACATTTTTATTTCTGAAACTTATGTACATTAGTGAATTGGATTTTATATGATATGATATTGACATGATATGACCCCTGTAGAAATGAATAAGTATATGTGTCATATATTGCATTTAAACACTCTCATTTAAGTATGGTTCATTAACTCACTTTGAACTCACCAGTGACCCATAGTGGTTGTTTTTTGCTGTAGGTTGTGCTATAGACTGGGTTTTCTCTCTCTGCTCTGCACACATAAACTCCTGTGTGATTTAGAGCAGCAGAACTGACAGTGTAGTTTCCTCCAGCTCCTCTGCTGCTGTCTGAGAGCAACTGATAATGTTTGCTGTAGTCTATATAAAAGGAGAATTTAAAGTTACCTCAAGTTGTTTCTACAGGAGTATTGTAAATTACCTGTTGCTGTAAACCAATTTAGATTGATTCAGTACTATCTCAGTAATATTTTTATAATATTTAATAATATTTGTATTATTTAAATAAAATCAGTATATTCAGATGTTACCATATGAAGCACATTATAATTTACCTGATAAAATAGTTATAGTGTACCAGCTGAATGTCCAGCCTATAGAGGAGCCATTAACCTCACAGATCAGAGTCACTGGATCTCCTTCAGTCAACCACTTCTGAGGAGAAACACTTAAAACTGTCTGGGCTTCACCTAAAATAGATTATTCTGCAATTAATAACATGTTAATCATGTCTGTGTGTATGAACAGATGATCAAACTCACCTGATGCTGTCAGTGTAACTGTATCACTATGTTGTGATTTCAGTGATCCTCCTCTCTCTTCTCCATCACAGGAGTATTGACCTGCTTCAGACTCAGTAACAGACCAAAATGTGTGTTCCTGTAGTTTACTGAAAACACTGACTAAACTGTCTTTAGACCAGGTGTACTGCCAGCTAATGACTTCTTCACTGTCATCAATGTCACATCTGAGAGTGACTGTCTCTCCTCTGAATACATGTTGATCAGGTTTGATGGTTACTTTAGCTTTTGGTCTTTCTGTTCAATGACAACAATTCACAATGAAAATAATTTTGAAATAATTTTAAAATAATTTTACTGTATAAACAGTTACTTCATTATAAAACATACATCCTAAATCATGTTAGACTGAAGTTTTGTTCTCTATAGCTTTTATATCGCTTATTCAGTGTCTTATCAATCGTTTTCATTGTGTTTACAGAGCAGTTCATTATGTGATCAAAAATACTTGCCAAATATTTTCAATGTTACTGGTTCACTGTAATGTGTGTAATGTCCTCCTCTTCGTGCTCTGCACCTGTACTCTCCTCCATCAGAGACTTTCACTGAATCGATTGTTTTAGCTGCAGCTTCAGTAGATTCAGTATTTGAGTCTTTACTCCAGAGAAACTCCCATTCATCCCATGACTGATACATCTCACATCTCAGAGTAAATGAGTCCCCAGTGAACAATGAACTCTGTGGCAGCACAGTCAGAGTTGGTGTTGGAATATCTGTCAAAATAAAGTCACTGAGAATTTAGAAACATAAGTGGTGCAAGGTCTTCAGCAGAAGATCTTGTCCTCTTACTGTTGAATTACAGTAGTTTGATTTAATTTTTGTTTCTTGTCCCACCTCAGGACTGTCACATGAATATTTCTTGTTAAAAGCTTGTTAAAATGGTGCATTTATAATTACAATAAAATGTAACACTCATTTCTCAACTCTCAGTTTGTTTGTAAGAATCACTCATATGTGATAATACATATAAATCAAAGTGTGTCCAAAGTAGATGTTTGAAATCAGCACTAAAAACACAAAAAATCATTACAATGTGAACATTAAGCTGATTAACTGTGTTTTATGTAATCTTATAATATTTAGAGCTAATAGCATCTGTATGAGTATGGATGCTGACGGTCTGCAACATGAATATGCAAAAATGAAGATTTAAAAAGATAAAAAAAAAAATCAAAAACACTTTTGACCCTTTTGCAATAAATAAATGATTGTGATTGCACTTATCTGTCTCTCATGTTTTTCTCATACTGTACATAAATAGTTATGGTTAGGTTTAGAGGTAGGAGTGGGATTAGCAACTATAAAAATGTATTTTTAATGCTATATTGTTTCTAAAGTGGTAATTTCGCTGCATATTTCGGTCAATTATGTTTTACATCTTTTTATATTCACTATAAAATGGCTTAGGTTTGGGGGTAGGTTAAGGGGTCTACAAATCTAAAGCTAAAAAAATGCATTGATACAAATATCTTAATGATAGAAAAGGTAGGTAAAAATGTAAAAATACATAGCGATTTGTAAGTTTTAAACATTGAGATCTAAATTGTATGTTTTTGCATCAATAAAAATGTACAAAAATGTATGTTTTGTGCTTGTAAATGTTACGTATAAACATCGAAACAATGAGACCAGGCGTCTTTTTCAGTTCAGTTCTCTTCTCTTCACAAACAGCACTAACTGCACACGTCCTCTCTCTAACTTATCTTTTACTCATATATCATGATGTAGAACTGAATTTGAATATCTGAGAGCAGCAAGAAAAGAAGAAAAAAGAATCCAGGAACACTAAATCACTCAATCTTAACCATAATATAATATAAATTAAATTCTAAACGATACAGGAACATTTCAATAGTGTTTATTGATATACATTCTCACTTCTGACTGAGATCCAGCTCTTGGGTGACGATCCTCTCTCTGGGTGTTTGCAGTAGTAGAAACCCTCATGTGACTTTGAGACATTAGAGATGTTCATCTCAGTAGTTTGACTCTGAATGAGTGATCCATCTTTATAGAAATCAGCTCTGAGGTTTGGTGGAGTTGTAAACTGATATAAACAGCGTAGAGTCAGAGTATCTCCTTCAATCACAGGATGAACAGGACTCTCCAGAATCACACCAGCTACAGAAACAGAGGAACCATGAGCTGATTGCAAATAATAAGAATATATCAACAATGTGATGGTCATGTAAAAAAGAAGAAGAAGAAAAAAAATAGGATGTGTCCAATGAGGGATGCATCCTAAATGTGCAGTGGTAGGGGTCCTGAGGACAGGTTTGAGAAGCACTGGTCTAGGGAACAACTAGGGCTAGTTAATTTTGGCAAGAGCGACAGAAAAAACTTTGAAATTTGCATTAAACTTAGCATATAACATAAACTGACTCAAAAAAAGTTAGAAAGTTCAGAAGTTAGAAAGTTCAAGTTTAGCAAAATAATGTAAAAGTGGTTCCTGCTCTGTCTCTCTATCCATCAGAAACAGGTTATACTCCTATCTGCTTCTAGCACTTGTTTAATCAACCTACTTCATGCACTGATTGTAAACTGACAGTGAAATTAATAAACACAGAAACACATACTCACAGTGTACAGTGATATTAACAGGATGATAGTTTTCTCCAGATTCAGACTGACACCAGTACACTCCAGTGTCCTCTGGGATGGTGGAGTTGATTGTACATGTAGATCCTGTTTGTGATCCCCACACTGATGATGAACAATCTTTCAGTCCCCAACTATCTGTGTATCTTCTCACTGTCCATCTATCAGAGTTACTCTGGTCCTCACAGCTCAGAGAGAGAGAGACAGATGTGAAGTGTTGAGTTCTGCTGGGACTGATGATCAGAGAAACTGTAGTAGAAACATCTGAGAAGACAATTACAGCTACAATTTGGAAATCAAGTCAAGTCAGTTTTATTTATATAAGACTTTACACAATGTACAATGTTTCAAAACAGCTTTATAGAAAAAATATATTGTTGTACTAATATCTGCACTAATGCACATTAGTGGGCATCATATACAACTAACAGATATTAATCAAACTGTAAAATGACTGATTAAGTGTTTGTGTCTTGGTTTCACAGACAAGGCTCAAACCAAGCCAGGGTTAGGCCACAGTTCAATTAAGACATTTAAGTAATTTTTTATAAACGTGCCTTAAAAAAAACCCCATCAGGCTAACATTTTAGTCTGGGACTATTCTTTAGCCTTGTTTGTGAACCTGGGGGCATATAATCTATCCTATATAATTTGCTGGAGTGTCCATTGTTGTTGGTAAAGTCCCTGCTAGAATCAAGGTGTGATGTGTAACATAATTTTTTTAAAGGAGTCATACTGTATTTTTTAATACACTTATTCGCTTATTTTCTAGTAAAGTCCACTTATAATGTTAGTAACATTTTTGTGCCACGACAGTTATGTTTTAGTTTTTTTAATAACTATTTTCCGTCCTAGAATTAATTTGACATTTTTTCAGCTAACCTAGTTGTCACGGTTTTACTGGTTAGTTTGGTCCATTTAGTCTCTTCTAGTAGATGCAGTAACTACACATGACAGCAAAAGCATATTTCTCCACTGACACCATTTAAAAGTAGCTGTGTATTATAATAGGTTAAATTTCAAGACAAATCAAGCTCAAGACAAATCATTCAAGGAAAATTTCTGGAGTGTCTTATTCATTCTGTGATTCAGTTTGAACTCACCAGTGACCCATATTAACTGTGTGTTGCTGATGGCTGTGTTATAGGCTGGTTCTTCTCTGTTTGCGCGGCACACATAAACTCCTGTGTGATTTAGAGCAGCAGAACTGACAGTGCAGTTTCCTCCAGCTCCTCTGCTGCTGTCTGAGAGCAGCTTATAATGATATTTGTTGCCTTTAAAAAGCAAAAATGTGCAGTTAGCTCAAGAAATTAGTTAATTATTTTTACATGAGTCTTACAAATGACCTGTTTGGTTGGTATAATCAATGTATTCATATTGATTTAAAGGTGCCATATAATGGAAAACTGTATTTACCTTGGCATAGTTGAATAACAACAGTTCAGTACATGAACATGACATACAGTGAGTCTCAAACACCATCGTTTCCTCCTTCTTATATAAATATATAAAAGACCACTGAAAAATAGGTCAATTTCAACATAACAGCGACTATTACGTAATAGTCTCGGGATCAATAATAGTTATGCCCCCAACATTTGCATAGCCCAATCATCAGACGTTCTGCAGGTAGGCTATTGTGAAAAACAAAGCGAGGACAATAGCGAAAATGGCAGATCAGGGGAATAAAAGTTATGTTCCTGGCAGTGCAGGAGATGTTAAGTGCAGGGATGGGTTGGTGTCTGTACTCAGAAAGCAACGGAAATCAAATAAGGCATTCTAATAAAAATAAGGCGAGCCACTGAAGGGACATGGTTAGCTTCTTGCTAGCGCTAGCCTGTTACATGTAGTACATAAGATTTCACTTACCACATAAACAGAATAAGGAGAGATGACTGTGCGGATGATGGCGAATGATTTGCAGATCCTGATCACTGCTGACAGCATCTAAACTTGTCAAATGTGGTAAGTACTGCCAATGTAATATAACCTTACACAGAGCACGTGCGATCGCCAATCTCAAAAGTGAAACTAAAAAGTTATAGTGCATTCAAAAACGGCAGTTTCAATGCCCCTCATATTAATAGTGGCTCCAGATCCGTAATTAAATATATATTTTCCTCCATATGTTTCCTTACTGCTGTGTGAGAGCAAGCTGCTCTGTGAAACAGCCAATCAGAGCAGAGCTCCTCATTATTATTCAGGAACCTTCCAAATAAGGTAATAACAGACCATTTAATTCTAGGGACAAATCCTACGGTTTCTGGAGAATTTTAGCCCTTACCTAAGCCATATACCTTCTATGTAGATATCAGAGAACAATTTTAAATATTGTATAAATACATTCTATGGCACCTTTAATATTTTTAATTCCTATAATATTTTGACCAAACCAGTTCATTCAGATGTTACATGAAACACATTATATCTTACCTGATGAAACAGTTAGAGTATACCAGCTGAATGTCCAGCCTGTAGAGGAGCTGTTAACCTCACAGATCAAATTCACTGTATCTCCTTTAGTCAACCATTTTTGTGGAGAAACACTTAAAACTGCTCTGGGATCTGAAATTAAGAAAATTAGAAAATACTGTTATGTTTTTACTGTATAAACACAGTTACTTGACTGTTGATGAGCTAATATGCTTTATTTTAGATGCATGATACAGAGCCCCACACCAACAGTGAAGAATGTATTCTTCTCCCTGTCTGCATAGTGGATATCATCATAAAATATCAAAACCAACTGCCTCCTGTCCTTGTAACAGACACTTTGTTTCCTCTACCTTCCTGCCTTTTGCTACCACAGAGCTCTTACTCTATATTTCTATATTTTAATTTGACAGAGAGGGTAATAAATATATCCGCTAGCAAGCAATTATTTAGATTATAGTATGTTGTCCCCCAAACCAAGAAAAAAAATGGAGGTACTGGAGGTACTACTAAGCACTTGGCTTTGTAACAGTAAAGTAATAGTTAGTGTAGAAATATATTAATCAAATTCACTCACTTTCAGTGTGTCCTGAGTGGATGGTTGAAATAAGCACTAAAAACTCAAACAGAAAAACTCATTATAGTGTGAACAATAGGCAGACCAACTGTTCATTTTAAGCATCTTAGAATTTGCCTGCATGAGTACAGCTGATGATCTGGTTAAAATATTTAAGAAAAATGTTAAGATATTGTGTGGCTGACTCTTTGTGAGTCCAGATAAACTTTACTGAAACTTCAAGCCAACAACCCTGATCACAAACAGAAACTCTTACTTAATGTGCAGTAGTGACTATAATAGAAACAATTCAGCACCATTACAAATCACAAAACTGAATGACTGACCAAAGTTAATTTCTCTTTGACAAAAAGCACTAACTACATCTCAAACTCATGTTTCACTCATATATCATGAACTATAGCTGGATTTGAAACTCTGAGAGCAGTAAGAAAAGACATGAATCGAGGAACACTTAAACACTCAATCATTTACATAATATGCTAACAGTTATCATCCACTGAAATACAATGAGAGAAAATAATACTCACAGAGCACAAGAGGAAGTTGACTGAGGTCCATACTTACTGAATGATGACAAACGTTAAAGACACAGACTGTGCTAAAGCCTCAAGACTTCCTGAAACCTGCAGCCAGATCTTTAGAAACACCATGACAGATTAAAGACATACAAATGCACTTTATGTGTTACAGAAAATCTTTTAATAATGTTGCTAATCTGGTAACATGTTTTCAGAAAACTGTTACACAGACTAACGTTTTCTACAGAAATGTTGCATGACTCATTCAGTATTAATTTCAACATTTGCTATTATAAAAAAAGGTTACATACTGGTGTGTTCAATGAACAAGGTAAATGAAACAATATTTTGATGGCTCTTTATTGTAATGCCAGTATAAGCTGTTTTACACATTTACTGAAATAAAGCGAACAACTGCTGCTCAACTCACACTGGTTAGTGCCACTGAACTAAAATAGAACAGCTCATGTCTGTCTACATCTAATATAATCTCTGACACTGAGGGTGTTGAGTTTGATGGATATATTTGTATCTGTGAACAGAGTATAATATTTATACACAAAGGCAAGGGATAGGCATTAAAACAAATTTAACGATTATGCTTTCAGTTCCTCTTAAAGAATCTATCTTAACAATTTGAACAGTCTTACACATGATGGAAAACTGTAGCAAATGAGAGGAAATTTACTATTTTTTTGATTTCTTATAAACAGCTTAGAAAGTTGTAGCCTACATCAGATATGGGTCAATATTTAACTGTGAGATGAGTGAAAGAGGAACTACTTGAGAAAGTAATGTGTCTAAGTTATTTTAAGAATGTCTAGTTGATGGTGCTGTGACGGTAAATAAACAACATGCAGTGTGAAGAGAAGCTCATACAAGTGGTTTTCAGATCTTGTTTTGGTACTTTGGTACTTCATGCAGAATGAGAAATGTTAGTAAAAACTTAACACATAAGAATTTTATGGTGCATTTTAAGTGAAGCATGAGAAGAAGCAATATACATATATTTTTTCTATCCTTATTACAGTTTTTTCTCAATTGACACTAAGCCAAATCACAAACATAAGACAATTTTCAAAAGGACTCCTAAGAATTAATAATGCTATTTTTGTGTTTGACCACTTGAACACACAATTATGCTTTGACAACATATGTTCCTGTTCAGTAGCATTTAAAAACCAATATAATGTCACCTCTACCCACAGTTCTCAACAAGTCAACATTAATATGCAACATTTTTACACACCGGTTAGAAAAACAGGGTGTTTAAAAAATAAAAAAGTATGTAAATTCATTGGCTGTGAAAAAAAGGATCAATAGTATTCTTTTTAACTGCATACTAACTGTAATTAAAGCTGCGAGCAGCGATGAACGGGTCCTCAAAATACAAACAATGAAAGAGTTAGTGACCCTTTATATTTTCTCAAAGATAAGACTCTCAAAGATCAGACATATTTATGTAATTACACTACATCAATGTACATTTCTTCCTCAAAGATGGTCTGCAGCATGTGTCACTGCTCTATCACCCTCTCTCCTGCTCTCTCACCCTCTCTCCCTTTCACCCCTCCCCCTTGCACTCTCTCACTCTGACTGAACACACACACACACACACACACACACACATAGACAGACACTCAGGAAGCGTGGGAGCAGGTTTCTGATTTCTTTTTTTAATTTTCTTTAATTCATAGAAGCTTGTATAAAATTGATATTAACAGCACTTGCTCAGAATGATTAGATCTCTGTGTGAAAAAAGTTTTAAAGAGTTTGGATGCTGCACTTTAAAGATAAAAAAAAATACGCTCACGTCAACACCGTTCAAGATATTCCAAATCCGCTCGCACTTTAGCATCTTCAGAATCTTCTCTTCATGTTAAAAAAGTTTGGTGTGAACAGCTTGTTCTTCTTAGTAGGAATGTGAATTTGTTTACAGCCTGATTTTTTCCAAAAATCCACATTCAAATCAAAATAGCCGGCGCCTGTTCATCTTAGCTAATGAGTTTAATTTAGAAAGTTGTCCAGATTGATGAGAACAATATATGTACAGAGTTTGGTGACTGTAGGAAAAACTAACCCCCCAACTTTTGTCAAAAGATGGCGCTATAGAGTGTCTGCTCCACGCCCATTTATGGTCTTTTGCCAGTGTCTAACTATCATTAATATTGATGTGTGTGTTGAGTTTCATGAAATTCTAAGCATGTTATCTGCCTCGAAAAGACATGAACCTAATTTTAAAGTTTGACATGTTGCCATGGCAACAGCATTTGATTTATCATCGACCCCTTTACATATTCTCATCGGCTGTGTTTTGACATTATTTTGATGAA
Source organism: Garra rufa (assembly GCF_049309525.1). NCBI lineage: Eukaryota > Metazoa > Chordata > Actinopteri > Cypriniformes > Cyprinidae > Garra > Garra rufa. The sequence goes on from NC_133361.1 coordinate 23,210,716, forward strand.
GTTTGAAGAAAATCGAGTAAAATTAAGAGGCTGATTTCAAAGCATTTTGAAAATGACTCACTTCCTGCTACCAGTTGGTGGCGCTGTAACTTTGACTCATAATAGTCACGTTTATGTAATCGGCATCATACAAAGAACAAACTGGTGAAGTTGCATCAGAATCAGGCAATGTGTGCAACAGTTATTAGACACTTCCTGCTTCTCATTTCTCGCCATAATTTTGTCGCCTTGCCACGGCCAAACCGTTCGAGATATCAAAAATCCCCTCGCAATTTAGCGTCCCCAATGTCTTGTGATCATGCTGGCCGAGTTTGGTGACAATCCCATGGAAATCCTGGGAGGAGTACATTAAATTCCAGAGCATGAACTTTTTAAACAGCCCTAAATATCTCACTTCCTGTTGGGTGGAGCCTATGACATAGAGCACACAAGTTGTTCGGCTCAGTGAGATCTATATGTGTACCGAGTTTCATATCAATACAACACGGTCTCACCCCAAGTCGTCACATATTGACGTTTGGTCAGGACCCTTTGGCGTCGCATTTTGACCCACAGGGTACCCCTTCAGCGTCATTTTTGGATGTGCAGGGTCCTCCACTGCTTTAAATAAGAAACCCTTGGCGTCAATAAGCTGACGCGAAAGGCACTGTGAATTTTATCGTCATGATTAAATGATATATTGGGTAATAATATTGCCATTATTGCATATGTATTGAGGTGTGATTTTTCAATGCAAACAGTCACAACAGTTTTATTTATATTACACTATTTACACATTTACGAGCACATAACCCAACCCCTGCCCATAAACCTAACCATTTGTCAATAAAACACAGATAAAACAGGCAGATACAACTACAGTCACAATTTATTGAAAAAATATGAATATTCCAAGTCTTCTGAGGCAAAACGACTGATTTGTGAGAGGAACAGACGCGATCGCCGTCTCTCCGTCCGCTGTAAAGCTCATCCTGTTTGCCGCAGTCCGTGCGCAAATTCAAAAAATGCCGCCAGACAGCAGAAGCATTACGTCAGCCTTGGTTGTGAAATTCTATTGACTCTTGTGTGTCTCGTGACCGATTACGTCATGCTAATGCTCGGGCGTATTTTTTGAATAAGAATGTGAGCACGTTAATGAAGTGGGATAATTTTTAGCGATTAAAACCTTATGTTTTACTTTCTTCTTCGCATAAAGATATCGTATGGCTTCAGAAGACTTGGAATGCAACACGACTTGTTTGTAATGCGTTTTTACTGCTTGTTTATGGTCAGTTTTTGCAATAAATACATGTGACTGTACTTATATTTGCCTGTGCTTTGTATTGTTCAGAAGTGGGTAGGTTTAGGGTAGGGGTGGGTTTAGGTGCTCCAGTCAAAGTATAAATTTATATAAAATTGTTTACATTTTTACAAATGCATGTAAACCAGTAAGACAAACAAGTGAAAACAGTGGAGGACCCTTCACGCCAAAAAACTACGCTAAAGGGGTACCTTAAGCGTCAAAATGCGACGCCAAGGGGTCCTGACCAAACGTCAATATGTGACGACTTGGGGTGAGACCGTGTTGATCAATACGTGCAAGTATGTGTGCGCAGTACATCAAGTTTTCAAACTGTGTTCCAGGGGGCGCTGTAGAGGCTCTGAACCACGCCCGGGTCCCAGCCTCTGTGGCGTCCGGACGACGGTGTGCATATTTTCAAAAAATTTTGAGTATGTTAAGGCCCCCATAAGTGCCCGGAAGGTTGAAAAAAAAAAAAAAAAAAAAGATGAATCCTTAGAAGAACAATAGGGCCCTTTTGGGCTCGGGCCCTAAAAATTTATGTATTGCAGCAGAATTGTGTTTCAAGATGCAACATACTTAATAACTGACATGTAAAACCTGAATGACTGCAGTAAAATGTCTTGATTTATTTGCTTGTACTGTGACACTGAAAGAATGTTTTAAAGGGGTCATCAGATGCCCATTTTCCACAAGTTCTCATGATTCTTTAGGGTCTTAATGAAAAGTCTATAATATACTTTGGTTAAAAATTCTCAATAGTAGTGTAAAAAAAACCCCACCCTTTTACCTTGTCAAAATCAGCTCTGTAAAAAATCAGCTCTGCTCGCCCCGCCCCTCTCTGCTGTGGAATTAGGAGCTGTAATGTTTACTTTAGCTGCATTTAGCTGAATTTATCGGAGAAACTTGCCAACAAGCACATTATTAAGAAAGGCCATTTGCTAAGATGCATAAAAAAACCCTTATACTCACTTCTGCTGTGGGTGAAGCTGCATCATGAATGACTCACACGAACATAGATGCACATGTAGATCAGGATTGGTGCTTTCCTTTTAAAAACGGAAGTAACGTTAATCCTCTGCATCTTCAGCAGCTCAGATGTTGGGAGTAAATGGCGACTGCTATGTTCATTATTACATCCAACAACAGAACACCTCAATCGCTCAATTAGAGAGTCTTCCTCTGCACCTGAGTCGACACAATGGCGATCAGAGTTGGACTGTTTCAGCTCGGTGAGGGCGGGTTAAAGGTAAGATGCTCATGCCAATCAACTGTTTCATCACACCGACAAGAAGCTGAGAATGACCTGATTTTAAAAAGGTGATATTACTAAAGATTATATGTTCAAATAACATGTAAAAGTTAGTTTTTCATGTGATGACCCCTTTAACAAAGCATCAGCTACACAATATGTTTAAAAGGAACTGTTTATAAATAGGACTCTCCAGAATCACAAAAGTCTTATTATGTGCTCATTGCACATAGTAAGACTGTGGTGACAACAATAAAAACTTGAACAATAAAAGTCATGCTAATATGCATGCTTCACAGTTGTACTGTATTCCGTTAATGTATCATCTCTAGTGACTGAAATAATAATTTAAAAAAGTACATCCACACGACTAAAAAAAGTGAAGTTTACCTTGTAGAGTTTAATAGTAACAGAAGCTTAGATCAGCACATTTCTGCAGATAGAAGTTGTTGTTATCCGGTGGAAAAGATAAGTCAAACATGATGGGGTTTATTATTGGTTTTGTTGCAGGTTAAAGGTCATTGCACGCACGGTCTGAAATTTTATGTTTTTTTTCGGTTTTCTTATGCTTGTTAAAATGCTTGTTAAGGATGCAGAAACGCAGAAAATCGAACCTGATCCACATTTATTATGATGGACGAAAGTTTTGGAGGCAGTCTGTAAACTCGATTACATTAAAGGGATAGTTCACCCAAAAATGAAAATTCGATGTTTATCTGCTTCCCCCCAGGGCATCCAAGATGTAGGTGACTTTGTTTCTTCAGCAGAACACAAACAAAGATTTTTAACTCAAACCGCTGCAGTCTGTTAGTGATTTAATGGCAGTAGATGGGCACCAAACCTTTGAAAGTAAAAAAAAAAAAAACATGCACAGACAAATCCAAATTTCACCCTGCGGCTCGTGACGATACATTGATGTCCTAAGACACGAAACGATCAGTTTTCGTGCGAAACTGAACAGTATTTATATATATATTTTTTACCTTTGATACACAGCAATGTCGCTGTATTTTATGGTTTCATTGTTAGTCTCAGCACAGAGAAATTGCCTTTTGTGTCCCACCACGGCAAACGAAGTTAATATTACATGTGTAACACCAGGTCAGCAGAGGGAGCCCTTACTCAGTACAGACTGTTACTGCTCCCTCTGCTGCTTCTCTGGTTACTTCCTGTTTGGCAGCCATATAAAGAAGGCCATGCCAAGCAGGAGGTTGCGAAGTATTGTTTTGCTCTTGCGAACTCTACCAAGCGTTTTCCTGGTTTCCTTGCTGTGTTGTTTTTTCTAGCCTTTGCCATAGTTCTGTTTTGTTTCTTAAGTCATAGCCATAGTTTTCCCTAGTTTCATTGTTTTGTTTCTTTTGCTACTTTGGACTGCCCTCTTGGATTTTGACCATCGCCTGTCTTATCGGATTACGCTTTTGCCTTGCTCTGTATGTTCCTGATTGCTGGTGTTTGACCCTGCCTGTCCTGACTACAAGCTGCTCAATAAAGGTAGCATTTGGATCCTCATCTCGGTCGTCCTCGGAACAGAGCATAGTTCAAAAGTTCACAGAGTGACCCTCAAGGACCACGAAGTATGAGTATTGATTTCAGTGGTTCATTGAGTCCATGGCAAAATAAGTCTATGAATGCACAGTCCAGGAAATCAGAGTGGTGAATAATGTCCAGAAAATCCTGGATATGGTCCTCGAGGGGGCCGATTACCTTGTGTCCTGAGGACGAAGCTGATGACTGGGTCCATGTTGCGATGCTGGTGAGTAAAGCTGCTGGATCGGGGGTGGCGAAGTATTCTGTTACAAGGACGACTGAGATGAGGAATTATCATGAAATCACGTTGGTCTGTCCCAGGGCTCTGAACCGGTTTAAGGAACGAAAACGAAAAACGAAAACAAATGACATTAAACAGGAACAGGAACAAAAACGAAAACAAAATCAATTTTAATCGTTCTGAACAGAAACAGAAACAGAAATTCCAAATTAACCGGTTAATAACGGTATTTTTATCGTTCTCTTTATTATATCAATTTGGCAGACCAAAAACATGAATTCAAATTGTGTGCGCAAATGCGACGGTGACGCATACATACACCGTGAAATGCCCGCGAAGCAGACGTCATAAGCAGAGCCCTTTCTGATGCGACGAGCTTAAGGTTACCAAACACCTGGCTGTTTCATGTACAAAGGTATGTTTAGGTTTAAGTTATTGTAGCCTAATTAAAACTTGTAGTTAAAATTGTCTATTGTTTTTAGTTCTCTTTTGTTTGAGTGAAAATAGCCTATAATAGGCTATGTATAGGCTATTAGGTAAGGAATAATTAAGTCAACAGGTTTTTATCGCAGATTAAGCCTTGTGGTCAGAATGTGAAGCGGATGGTCTTGAAGGGGCTTATTTCGCTATAGTATTATCAAACAAGAAAATTGTTTAAAAAAAAAACGATTAGCTCATTTGTAACGCGTTTCCAGGCACGGCCGTAGCCAGCTATGAGGTCACCGAGGTCCGGCCATTGGTCATTTTTGTATATTCAAAAATAAAATGCCAAGCTCTCTGAATGATTATTAAGCCGTTTAAACCACCTCATATCACATGAGTGTTTGCAATTCATGTTGATGCGAGAAGCTAGCGCAGTGAACGGGGCTTGAGAGCGCGTTGAGTGAGAGCGCGTGTGCAGCCGCCAGATCCACCTATTATACGTGTATTTTTCCAATTTAGTGTGACACTTTGGGACGTTTATAAAGTGGAAAGTTGAACGTTAGTGTTACTGATATATTAATCTTGTTTAAAAAACACAAGCTTTGAACTTATTTCGGATATCTTTTTCTCTCTTTTTGTAATTGCTTGTTTTTCGTAGCAATATCTGGCAACATTGTACTTTCATAAAAAAAAATCTTCTGACGCTAGGCTATATCAAAGACTATAGAATACCATCTTACCATTTTACCATTCTTAAAAGGACTTTGGCTATATGTAGTGCATTTGAGGGTGTTAATATAGCACAATTTTTTTTTAACACCTTACTTCGGACCGCGCTAATTTTCAAACCCTGGTCTCGTTTACTTTCGGTTTTAAAGACAAGAAGTTCAAATGACACGAACACGGAATTTGGTTTAATCATTTGTAAACATAATGCCAAACATGTTATTAAAAGGCACACACTATCTATCTATCTATCTATCTATCTATCTATCTATCTATCTATCTATCTATCTATCTATCTATCTATCTATCTATCTATCTATCTATCTATCTATCTATCTATCTATCTATCTATCGTGCTGTGCAATAAAATAACGTTATTAACCGGTATTTTTTCTAGAAAACCGTTCTCGGAACGTATTGTTTAATGAGGAACGCAAGAACAGAAACGTTATAATATCGATTCTGCTCGGAGTGAACCGAATGGATTTTTTTTTTCCGTTTTTAAGCCCTGGTCTGTCCTATAATGCCCGATGAGTTTGGAAAACACCTGGCAAGAGATCAGAAACCATTATTTCATACAGAATAACTATAGATCCTTCAGATTCCCAGCTCCTCTTCAGTTCACCTAACTCATTTTCTGTAGGGTTCAGGTCAGGGTACTGGGACGGCCATGGCAGAAGGTTCATTTTGTCCTTAATGACACATTTTTGGGTTTGTTTTAGATCATTGTCCTGATGGAACGTCCAACCACGACCCATTATAAGATTTCTAATAGACACAGTCAGGTTTAGATTTTTTTTTTTAATCTGTTGTAATCTGAGAGAATTCACAATGCCATGTATCTAAATAAGTTCTCCAGCTGTGATCTTTGTGAGTCTTTGGCCACTCAAACTCTCATCTTCACCATGCATTATGACAATATAGACATATAGACAATATAGTCTTCTTCCAGGCATAGATGTGTTACATTTTTTGTTGATTAGAACAATAATTATTGCCCTGATGGTGGAAAAAGTTATTTTTTTTTTACAGCCACTTTCTAATTTGTGAAGCTCAGCAATGTTGTTCTGCACATGAGAACTATATTCTTTGGTTTTACACCTTGTGATGGACTAATAAAGGAAATTAATGCTTTGTGTTCCTCATATTTATAATCCTGTGTGACAGGTAGTCATAGCTGGACAATTTCATGCTCCTAGTCACCCTGTTGGGCTAAAAAATGTAAATATGAATGGGAATGTACTTCAGAGATATTTTAATCTTGAGGAATTTTAAGAGTGCCCAAAACAAAACAAAAACTAAATAAAAAATAAAAATAATAATAGAGACTATTCACTATTATAATAATAAACATGTAATTATAAGAATAAAATTACAGTAAAATTACAACATTATAGTTTATTCCATCTATTACTGTGAACAAATATATATTCACTACATACTTATAATGTGTAAATGATAGTTTTTAAAATGATCTTTCCTGGTTTTCCAGGGACCTGCAACAAATACATTTGATATCATTGATGTCCAGAAGACAAAGTAAACAACAACAACAACAACAACAACAACAACAACAACAACAACAACAAACATACTCAACAGTTGGAAAGAAAGTCCCCCTCTTTTGTCAAATGATGATCTGTATATGTAGGGATTTCATCACTAATTCATTACAATTAAGTACTGATGAATCAAATGCTCAGTATCTCAAAGATTACAGAGAAATGACAGATCACTGGTCTCCACCTCCTTAACTTGAACTCATGAGCATCCTAGGATTGAAAGTTTCTCTTCTATTTGATTTATCGTCAGCATATATGTCAAATCACTAGATCCAGTACAGCACCTGAAAATATACAATCAAACATTTATATACTACATAGTTTCTGTAGTACCTTTACTTTAGTTCCTACAGTGTGATTTATGTTGTTTCTCTGAGACTCACCTTGTTGTGTTTCCAACTACAGTCTAGTGTACATATTGTCTGAACTCTCAGTGATTTTGCCTAGAAGATGCCAAGAATTTGAAACAATAAATAAAAAAAACCCTTGAATCTTCTTCAGGAACAATATAATATTGTGTAAATTTAGGTCTTTGATGTACATTACTCTTATGATTGTTTTGTTATGGAGTACCTTTGTATCCATTGCTTTTTGTCTGTATTTTTGTAGACTTCAGTTCAAACTCAGCGTAGATAAATTCAGTAGGTGCATTTACACTATCTACAATGAAAAACAGACAAAAGACACTTGTTTTAAACTAAATTACTTAGAAATTATTTGATCTGATGCTTTAGAAAAGAACTATTGTTCTGGGAAAATACAACCATGACAAATAAATACCAAAGGGACTGTTACATGAGAAATCACATTTTCCTTGATCTTTTGACATACAAGCATTTAATAAACTGTTTAAAAAACATGTTTTATTCTAGTTTTAGTTGACAAAAAGTCATTGCATTTTTGTCGCTGTCACGTCGTGCGGGGAATGAGGTGCCAGAGGGAGACACGTGGAGCCAGGAGTACAAAATAACACGTATTTAATAAACACCAAAACAGAAATCCAAGGATAAACAAACACAACGAAACTTTAAGACCTGGGGTCCGTTCTTCGTACCTGGCTTACTACATCCAAGATCAAATCATCGCGCTAACTATGAGCTCGCTATTCCGGTTCTCCGAACGCACCTGTTGTTGATGATTAGTATAGCTGGATGAAGTTATTTGAGATCACTGGGTGGCTTAAAAGGGGGTACGCTTATATTCCATAAGCGTAATGTTTTTTATACTGTACAAACCGTACTTTCTATCGTCCTACGCCTACCCTACACCTAAACCTAGCCCTCACAGGAGTGCATACTTTTACTTCCTCAAAAAAACTCATTGTGCATGATTTATAAGCCTGTTTCCTCATGGGGACCTGAGAAATGTCCCCACAAGGTCAAAATCTACTGGTATTCCTATCCTTGTGGGGACATTTGATCCCCACAACGTGATGAATACCAGGCACACACACACACACACACACACACACACACACACACACACACACACACACACACACACTGATTCTTTGATTACACAGGTCCTTTTCAAAAAATTAGCATATTTTGATAAAGTTCATTATTTTCTGTAATGTACTGATAAACATTAGACTTTCATATATTTTAGATTCATTACACACAACTGAAGTAGTTCAAGCCTTTTATTGTTTTAATATTGATGATTTTGATCTCAAAAAATTAGCATATTTCATTCGACCAATAAAAGAAAGGTGTTTTTAATACAAAAAAAAGTCAACCTTCAAAACCTTCAAATAATTATGTTAAGTTATGCACTCAATACTTGGTCGGGAATCCTTTTGCAGAAATGACTGCTTCAATGCGGCGTGGCATGGAGGCAATCAGCCTGTGGCACTGCTGAGGTGTTATGGAGGCCCAGGATGCTTCGATAGCGGCCTTAAGCTCATCCAGAGTGTTGGGTCTTGCGTCTCCAACTTTCTCTTCACAATATCCCACAGATTCTCTATGGGGTTCAGGTCAGGAGAGTTGGCAGGCCAATTGAGCACAGTAATACCATGGTCAGTAAACCATTTACCAGTGGTTTTGGCACTGTGAGCAGGTGCCAGGTCGTGCTGAAAAATGAAATCTTCATCTCCATAAAGCTTTTCAGCAGATGGAAGCATGAAGTGCTCCAAAATCTCCTGATAGCTAGCTGCATTGACCCTGCCCTTGATAAAACACAGTGGACCAACACCAGCAGCTGACATGGCACCCCAGACCATCACTGACTGTGGGTACTTGACACTGGACTTCAGGCATTTTGGCATTTCCCTCTCCCCAGTCTTCCTCCAGACTCTGGCACCTTGATTTCCGAATGACATGCAAAATTTGCTTTCATCCGAAAAAAGTACTTTGGACCACTGAGCAACAGTCCAGTGCTGCTTCTCTGTAGCCCAGGTCAGGCGCTTCTGCCGCTGTTTCTGGTTCAAAAGTGGCATGACCTGGCACCTGTACATGCCAAAATCATCAATATTAAAACAATAAAAGGCTTGAACTACTTCAGTTGTGTGTAATGAATCTAAAATATATGAAAGTCTAATGTTTATCAGTACATTACAGAAAATAATGAACTTTATCACAATATGCTAATTTTTTGAAAAGGACCTGTATATAACAACAATGTAAATTATTTATTATTAACTTTTAATACATTTTTAATTATTAACTTAATACATCCTTGGTGAATAAAAGTATTAATTTCTTAATTAATACTTTTAAATAAAAAATGTACTGACCCCCCTGAACGGTAGTATATATACACTTTCTACACTTTCTTGCAAGATACTTTTCTTTTCCCATGTGAGTCAGTCCGCGTCAGTCGTGCTCTTTAACCAATCAGATGTGACCTTGTCATTTCAACCAATCATAACCCGCCAGGAGCGCAGCCTAAATCCTGTTTACATGAAATAAACCTGCTCCTGAGCATGTTTAAGCTTATGGACCTGTTACTATGACACCAAGTCTGAGATGCGCATCGAAGAACGAAACAATCCAAGATCAGGACAAATCCACAACAATCAAATCCAGCTAACTGAGTTAGCGACGAACGAAGAACGGACCCCAGACAAGGGGAATGAGAAACAAACAACTATTTAAACAGAAGCAAAGGGGAGTGGCAACTTAACAAGAGAGGTGTACACAATCAAGGTAACGAGGGGAAAGTCCAAATATGGGCATAAGGGGAAACCAAGGCAAACTGAACAAAAGGGGGAGACACAGGAATAAACCAAAACAGAACAACAGATGGGAAAAACACTAGGAAAACACAGAATACTAGTCCATGATCCTGACAGTCACCTTGTGAATCAGAATGCAAAAACGATTGTGATGTAAACATAGCTCTGCATGACATATGCAATTCCTAGAGAGCAAAATGAATATTATGAAATAAAATTAAAATGGCAATTTTATCATTACAACCAGAGTAGGTGCTTCTACACCCTTTTTATTCAAACATCATTTCCCTCTGATTTTAGGGATACATTATGGGTAGAGTTAGGTTTAGGGGTAGGGATAAAGTTAGATCTATATTTTTGGACAATAATGTTCCAGGATCAAAAAATAATGTTGATCCAGGAACATGTCTTACTTGGCAAAATTACGGCCAACGTACAGATACACGTCAAAGAGAGTATTGAAACGCTACATGTACAACTGTGTGTGGGTGCAGCAGTGTACACTTTAAAAGAAATATTTTAAAGCTTCATGGGTAATGACTCAGACTGACCTGACTGCAGTGTCTTGTATGTCCCTTCACTCTGGTTCTGCTCTGACGTCTGACTGCTGTTCTTCTGTTGACTGACACTAGAGGGAGACCATCCACCTAATTAAACATAAAATGTTCATGCAAACATTCTCAGGAAAAAAATTGGTAAAAAATAAAACAAAACTGAGATGGTCTACCAGCCTTAAAAACAACAACAACAACAACAACAACAACAACAACAACAACAACAACAACAACAACAACAACAACAACAACATTTAAACCAGTGCTAGGAGACCAGTTAAGACCAGGTAACCAAATGAGGCAAGTGTTAGTGTCTGCAAATGTGTCAATGAATTTAATATGACAGATGATTAACCTTTGTTGTTTCTGTAGCACCACAGCAGGGCCAAGAAGACAACGATAAAAAATGTGACAGTCAGTCCTGCAGTCACTCCAATTATCATGGGATTGAGACTGTCAAGGGCTGTTAAAGATGAGAATCATACATTTTACATTTACAATTGTGCTGTAAATGATAAAACAACAACAACAACAACAACAACAACAACTAGAAGCTAAAGTTCGATGACAAACTTTAAATGTTGGCTTGGAGAAGCAAACCGGGCAGCCTTCGGGCAAAAGGGCCAGCCCAGAACACTTAGAGCTCTGTAATTGAATTGTTGCTAGTAAAAATGCGATTATGATAAGTAATGCTTAGTATATTTTAGGCTAAAACAGCTTGCCATAGTGGATTAATGTATTTTAGGTTAAAACGGCTTGCCATACAAGATTCGTGCAGCGCCTGCTTCAAAGCCACGACGCGTTGCTGTGCGGTTGAGGCGAAAAGCAGAAATAAGCAAGCATTTAACCTTTTTATTATATGACTGTACTATTATTGTGTTGAATCGCTGGAGTGTTTGTATTAAAATACCTTTAAAAGACGTGCAAATGATGTCTTTGTTAACAGACACATAAATGCAGCCGTGCATCTCATGTTAGTTAAGCCTATGAAAAACGTCATTTGCACCCAATGTAGGTCTTTAAAATATTCTTCTATATTTATTGTGTGCAATCGCTGGAGTGTTTTTATTTAAATGCCTTTAAAAGACGTGCAAATGATGTATTTGTTGACAGACTGATAATGCAGCCATACATCTGATGTTCGTTAGTGAAACGTTTGAAATAGCTCATTTACACCCAATGCAGCTCTTTAAAATATTATTCTATATTTATTGTGTGCAATCGCTGGAGTGTTTGTATTTAAATGCCTTTAAAAGACGTGCAGTCATGTATTGTCAGTCGGACATCTCGGAGCTCATGTCTACACTGCTGAACACAGCGCTCTCTGTATGAAAACAAAATACTCACAAACAACTGCATTTAGCTGTTCATATTTTCTAATGGGTGGACTGAATTAAATCGCTGCAATATTGTAATTTTAAAGGCGGTCAAATCCGTGCAAATTATGTCTTTCGTCTCCATGTATACTCGTTGAAGGCAACCTGTATGCGGTGAAGGAAATGCTTAGGGTTTTGAATAAATTCGCTCAAACAGCTGAATTCAGGTCTTGATGTGTTCTAATGGGTATTTACAATTAAATGGCTGGAATATTGTAATTTTAAAGGCGTTATTTATATGCATTTTCCACCGAAGTCAAAGTGAAAGTAAGTCACAGCTCGGTAACATGTTCGTTAGTGAAACCTATTGAACAGCTCATTTGCAGCTAATGTAGTTCTTTAAAATATTATTCTATATTTATTGTGTACAATCGCTGGAGTGTTTTTATTTAAATGCTTTTAAAAGACGTTCAGTCATGTATAATTCTCAGACGGAGATGTGAAGCTCATCTGTAACACACTCTCTAAAGACAGCGGTTGAACTTTTACACAAAACAGCTCACAGCTGAATGTAGCTGTTGATGTGTTCTAATGGGTATTTACAATTAAATCGCTGCAATATTTAAATTTTAAAGGCGGTATTTATTTGTATTTCCACCGATTTCAGAGTGACTGTAAGTAAGAGGTTTGAGTCCCGCCTCTTCAGTGGAGAGGTATTGCGCCTCTAGATGGCGCATTTTTTCTCAGCCCATTGAAATCCTATAGAAATTTTTCATGTAAAAAAATTAATATTAAATCAACTGTAAGTCTGATCATTCCCAAAAGATATAGCAACACTTTCGTGACCAGGGCCCAGGGCTCCGCCGAGTTTGGGGCTTGTAGCCTTAAAGCCCTAGGAGGAGTAGCGTATAGAAAATTAGTCTCAGAAGAAGGTTGAATAATAACTAGAAGCTAAAGTTCGATGACAAACTTTAAATGTTGGCTTGGAGAGCCAAATTGGGCAGCCTTGGGGCAAAAGGGCCAGCCCAGAACACTTAGAGCTCTGTAATTGAATTGTTGCTAGTAAAAATGCTATTACGATAAGTAATGCTTAGTATATTTTAGGCTAAAACAGCTTGCCATAGTGGATTAATATGTGTATTTTAGGTTAAAACGGCTTGCCATACGAGATTCGTGCAGCGCTTGCTTCAAAGCCACGACGCGTTGCTGTGCGGTTGAGGCGAAAAGCAGAAATAAGCAAGCATTTAACCTTTTTATTATATGACTGTACTATTATTGTGTTGAATCGCTGGAGTGTTTGTATTAAAATACCTTTAAAAGTCGTGCAAATGATGTCTTTGTTAACAGACACATAAATGCAGCCGTGCATCTCATGTTCGTTAGTGAAACGTTTGAAATAGCTCATTTACACTCAATGCAGCTCTTTAAAATATTCTTTTATATTTATTGTGTGCAATCGCTGGAATGTTTTTATTTGATTACCTTTAAAAGACGTGCAAATGAATTCTTTGTTGACACAGACGGATGCAGCCGTGCATCTCATGTTCGTTAGTAAAAACCTTTGAAACAGGTCATTTGCATTCAATGCGGCTCTTTAAAATATTGTTCTATATTTATTGTGTGCAATCGCTGGAGTGTTTTTATTTAAATGCCTTTAAAAGACGTGCAAATTATGTATTTGTTGACAGACTGATAATGCAGCCGTACATCTCATGTTCGTTAGTAAAACGTTTGAAATAGCTCATTTACACCCAATGTAGCTCTTTAAAATATTCTTCTATATTTATTGTGTACAATCGCTGGAGTGTTTTTATTTAAATGCTTTTAAAAGACGTGCAGTCATGTATAATTCTCAGTCAGGTAACGTAAGTTAGCTCCGAGCCGTGAAGCTCGTCTGTGTAATACATTTGCTGAAGACACTGCTTCAACTTTGAAATAAAACAGATCACAAACTGATTTAGCTGTTGATGTGTTGTAATGGGTATTTAGAGTTAAATCGCTGTAATATTTTAATTTTAAAGGCGTTCTAATTCGAGCAAATTAGGTCGTTTGTGAGCAGATATACAGAGAGAGTACGCGCTGAAGCTGTACACGGTGAAGGAAATGCTTAGAGTTTTGAATAAATTAGCTCAAATAGCTGAATTCAGGTCTTGGTGTGTTCTAATGGGTATTTACAATTAAATCGCTGGAATATTTTAATTTTAAAGGCGTTATTTATTTGCATTTTCCACCTAAGTCAAAGTGAAAGTAGGTCAGAGCTCAGCGATCTCCTGTTGAGTAGAGAGGATTTACTCCTTTAGAGGGCGCCTTTTTCTCAGCCCATTCAATTCTATGGGACATATTTCCATTCAGTGGAGAGGTATTGCTCCATTAGAGGGCGAAATTTTAGGAATTTTTAATATAAAAAAATTAATATAAAATCAACTGTAAGTCTGATCATTCCAAAAAGATATAGCAACACTTTCGTGACCAGGGCCCAGGGCTCCGCCGAGTTTGGGGCTTGTAGGCTTAAAGCTCTAGGAGGAGTAGCGTATAGAATTTTAGTCTCAGAAGAATTTTAATAATAACTAGATATGTACATTTCCTGAAGAAAATGTGAGTGGTGCTTGCAGTGGCAAAACTCGGCCCTCGGTTGCTAGGGTGATGTAATTGGTTGCTAGGGTGTGGCTATGAAGATCATAGGTCACTACTTATAGGCCGAGTCAAAACCCACAAACCTCTAGGAATTTCTGATCCAAAGATATATCACAAATTGTATGGCAATGTTAGTCTATCGGAGATTTTGGCCAAATTTCTCACCCACTTTACGAAAATCGTTCGCCCGATTGCTTCAAAAATTCATAGCACACCTCTCCTCAATAAGCCGGTCAATTTGAGACGTCATTCATGGGTCTATGACAAATGGTGCCGGACAAATTACGCACCAAAGTTCCTATGGGCCTGTGTATGTGTGTGAGAAAGTGACAGTTGAGATTCAAATTCACAGACATTCTGCCATTGTAAATCAATGGGATTTTTTGGCCCGCTTTTTCCTCCGCTGTGTGAACAACGTAGGTCCGATTGCTTAGAAAAGTCATAGCACACCTCTCCTCAATGAGCCGGTCAATTTGACACCTCATTGGTGGATCTACGACAACCGGTGTGGGAGGAGTAGCGCGCCGAAGTTTTGTCAGGGCGAACAGTAATAGTAATACTGATTGTAAATCAATGGGGTTTTTTTGCCCGCTTTTTCGTGCGCTGTGTGAACATCGTAGGTCTGATCGCTTAGAAAAGTCATAGTACACCTCTCCTCAATAAGCCGGTCGATTTGAGACGTCATTCATGGGTCTATGACAAACGGTGTGGGACAAGTTACACGCCGAAGTTCCTTTGGGCCTGCTTGAACATTCTGCCAATGAAAGTCTATGGGATATTTTTGCCCACTTTTTCGTGCGCTGTGTGAACATCGTAGCTCAAATCGCTCCGAAAAGTCATATCACACCTCTCCTCAATAAGCCGCAACTTTTGACACCTCATTCATGGGTTAACGGCAAACGGTGCCGGACAAATTACGAACCGAAGTTCCTATGGGCCTGTGTGTGTGTGAGTGAGAAAGTGACAGTTGAGATTCAAATTCACAGACATTCTGCCATTGTAAATCAATGGAATTTTTTAGCCCGCTTTTTCCTCCGCTGTGTGAACATCGTAGGTCCGAACGCTTAGAAAAGTCATAGTACACCTCTCCTCAATAAGCCGGTCGATTTGAGACGTCATTCATGGGTCTATGACAAACGGTGTGGGACAAGTTACACGCCGAAGTTCCTTTGGGCCTGCTTGAACATTCTGCCAATGAAAGTCTATGGGATATTTTTGCCCACTTTTTCGTGCGCTGTGTGAACATCGTAGCTCAAATCGCTCCGAAAAGTCATATCACACATCTCCTCAATAAGCCGCAACTTTTGCCACCTCATTCATGGGTTTACGGCATACGGTGCCGGACAAATTACGAACCGAAGTTCCTATGGGCCTGTGTGTGTGAGTGAGAAAGTGACAGTTGAGATTCAAATTCACAGACATTCTGCCATTGTAAATCAATGGGATTTTTAAGCCCGCTTTTTTATTTGCTGTGTGAACATCGTAGGTCCGATCGCTTAGAAAAGTCAAAGCACACCTCTCCTCAATGAGCCGGTCGATTTGAGACCTCATTCATGGATCTATGGCAAACGATGCGGGAGGAGTGGCGCGCCAAAGTTTTGTCAGGGCGAACAGTAATAGTAATAGAACAGTAAAAGCAAAACTCGGCCCTTGGTTGCTAGGGTGTTGATATGCAGTTGCTATGGCACCCATTATGGTTGCTAGGGTACCCGGGTTGGTTGCTAAGGTGTTGCTATGCGGTTGCTAGGGTACCCAGGGTGGTTGCTTGGGTGTTGCTATGCGGTTGCTAGGGTAACCAGGGTGGTTGCTAGGGTTTTGCTATGCGGTTGCTAGGGTCCCCGGGGTGGTTGATAAGGTGTTGCTATGCGGTTGCTAGGGTACCTGGGGTGGTTGCTAAGGCCGTTGCTAGGGCACCCAGGGTGGTTGCTATGGTGTTGCTATGCGGTTGCTAGGGTACTTGGGGTGGTTGCTAGGGTGTTGCTATGTGGTTGCTAGGGTGTTGCTATGCGGTTACTAGGGTCCCCGGGGTGGTTGCTAAGGTGTTGCTATGCGGTTGCTAGGGTACCTGGGGTGGTTGCTAAGGCCGTTGCTAGGGCACCCAGGGTGGTTGCTATGGTGTTGCTATGCGGTTGCTAGGGTACTTGGGGTGGTTGCTAGGGTGTTGCTATGCGGTTGCTAGGGTACTTGGGGTGGTTGCTAAGGTGTTGCTATGTGGTTGCTAGGGTACCTGGGGTGGTTGCTAGGGTGTTGCTATGTGGTTGCTAGGGTACTCGGAGTGGTTGCTAGGGCAGTTGCTAGGGTACCCAGGGTGATTGCTGGGGTACTTGGGTGGTTACTAGGGCCGTTTCTATGCGGTTGCTAGGGTACTTGGGTGGTTGCTAGGGCCGTTGCTAAGGTATTGGTAGGCAGTTGCTATTTGTCAAAGATCATTACTATGGAGTGTTATAGAGGTCTTTGCCTGATTAGCCCTTAGCTAATTGCTATTAGCATGCAGCCATTGAGTGCTACCATGTGTAGCATGTTGAGAGTTTGCTAGCATGAGTCAAAAGTAGCAACTCCCATGTCTATGCGACATTCTGATACAAAGATATAGGTCTTGCTAATTGGTTGCTAGGGTATTCTGTTTGGTTGCTAGGGAGTGGCCAATGACGACACTGTAAAGTGTAGTTGCCAGTATGAGTGATATAAACCAACCCCCATGTCTCTGTGACATTCAGGTCAGAAGATATGCCTGTGTGGCTTTAGGTTGCTAGGGTACTCTGTTTGGTTGCTAGGGAGTGGCCAATAACGACAATGTAAAGTGTAGTTGCCAGTATGAGTGATTTAAACCAACCCCCATGTCTCTGTGATATTCAGGTGTGAAGATATGCCTTTGTGGCTTTGGGTTGCTAGGGTACTCTGTTTGGTTGCTAGGGAGTGGCCAATGACGACACTGTAAAGTGTAGTTGCCAGTATGAGTGATATAAACCAACCCCCATGTCTCTGTGACATTCAGGTCTGAAGATATGCCTGTGTGGCTTTGGGTTGCTAGGGTACTCTGTTTGGTTGCTAGGGAGTGTCAATGTTGATTGGTGATTGGGCGTTTGCTGCCCCGACTCAAAGGAGTCCGCCCCCATGTCTCTATGACACTCTGATCCAGAGATATACATATGGGTAATTATAATGGCAGTCTATGGGATCAGTTGCTAGGGTGCTCTAAATGGTTGCTAGGGCGTGGCTTGACTGCTTCACAGTGATCCAGAGAGTCTGATTGGTTGTCTGAGTAAAATGAGCCCGCCCCCATGTCTCTAGGCCAATGTGATGCTGAGTTATGCCCAATGCAAAATCCCTATGTAAATTACAATGGGTTTTCATGGGACGTCCCTTACGATAGAAAGTCAATGGGGCAAATTTGGAGAGCTCTTGCACCCCAGGGGTACAACTTTTACCCCATTGCGAGGAGTGTTCTCGCACAGCTTGATAGCCTCTCCAGATGTGGCGAATCACGTGTTTCTACGAAATTCTTGCTTGGCGCTACGTCCCATCAAAATTCGTCCCAATGCGTTGTCTATGGGATTTTGGGGCCGAATTATTACCCCAGGTGACATCATCGTACCCCTGATCGCTTAGAAAAGTCGGGGATCTACATTCCCGTATTGGCCGCACAATTTGACGCACATTTCGAGGGTCTACGAAAAAAATTGCGGGACGAGGGGCGCGCCAAAATTTGAACGAAAGAGGGGCATTTGCGCCCCAGGGGTAAAACTTACACCCCATTGCGAAATGTGTTCTCGCACAGCTTGACAGCCTCTCCAGTTGTGGTGAATCACGTGTTTCTACGAAATTCTGGGTCTGCGCTACGTCCCGTTAAAGTTGGCCGTAATGCATTGTCGTTGTAAATTTTGGGGTGGTTTTTTGCCCCGTGTGACATCATCGTACCCCCGATCCCTTATAAAAGTCATAGCACACCGAGTCTATATAGGACGCACGATTTGATGCCCGTTTCGAGGGTCTACGACAAAAACTGCGGGACTAGTTACGCGCCGAAATGTGTACGGAATCTAGTATAATTATAATAATAATAATAAGTATGTGAGATAATAATAGTGATGCTTTGCCTATGGCAAGCACCACTAACTAGAAGCTAAAGTTCGATGACAAACTTTAAATGTTGGCTTGGAGAGCCAAATTGGGCATCCTTGGGGCAAAAGGGCCAGCCCAGAACACTTAGAGCTCTGTAATTGAATTGTTGCTAGTAAAAATGCTATTACGATAAGTAATGCTTAGTATATTTTAGGCTAAAACAGCTTGCCATAGTGGATTAATATGTGTATTTTAGGTTAAAACGGCTTGCCATACGAGATTCGTGCAGCGCTTGCTTCAAAGCCACGACGCGTTGCTGTGCGGTTGAGGCGAAAAGCAGAAATAAGCAAGCATTTAACCTTTTTATTATATGACTGTACTATTATTGTGTTGAATCGCTGGAGTGTTTGTATTAAAATACCTTTAAAAGTCGTGCAAATGATGTCTTTGTTAACAGACACATAAATGCAGCCGTGCATCTCATGTTCGTTAGTGAAACGTTTGAAATAGCTCATTTACACTCAATGCAGCTCTTTAAAATATTCTTCTATATTTATTGTGTGCAATCGCTGGAATGTTTTTATTTAATTACCTTTAAAAGACGTGCAAATGAATTCTTTGTTGACAGAGGGATGCAGCCGTACATCTCATGTTCGTTATTAAAAACCTTTGAAACAGGTCATTTGCATTCAATGCGGCTCTTTAAAATATTCTTCTATATTTATTGTGTGCAATCGCTGGAGTGTTTTTATTTAAATGCCTTTAAAAGACGTGCAAATTATGTATTTGTTGACAGACTGATAATGCAGACGTACATCTCATGTTCGTTAGTAAAACGTTTGAAATAGCTAATTTACACCCAATGTAGCTCTTTAAAATATTCTTCTATATTTATTGTGTACAATCGCTGGAGTGTTTTTATTTAAATGCTTTTAAAAGACGTGCAGTCATGTATAATTCTCAGTCGGGTAACGTAAGTTAGCTCCGAGCCGTGAAGCTCGTCTGTGTAATACATTTGCTGAAGACACTGCTTCAACTTTGAAATAAAACAGATCACAAACTGATTTAGCTGTTGATGTGTTGTAATGGGTATTTAGAGTTAAATCGCTGTAATATTTTAATTTTAAAGGCGTTCTAATTCGAGTAAATCATGTCGTTTGTGAGCAGATATACAGAGAGAGTACGTGCTGAAGCTGTACACGGTGAAGGAAATGCTTAGAGTTTTGAATAAATTAGCTCAAATAGGTCTTGGTGTGTTCTAATGGGTATTTACAATTAAATCGCTGGAATATTTTAATTTTAAAGGCGTTATTTATTTGCATTTTCCACCTAAGTCAAAGTGAAAGTAGGTCAGAGCTCAGCGATCTCCTGTTGAGTAGAGAGGATTTACTCCTTTAGAGGGCGCCTTTTTCTCAGCCCATTCAATTCTATGGGACATATATCCATTCAGTGGAGAGGTATTGCTCCATTAGAGGGCGAAATTTTAGGAATTTTTAATATAAAAAAATTAATATTAAATCAACTGTAAGTCTGATCATTCCAAAAAGATATAGCAACACTTTCGTGACCAGGGCCCAGGGCTCCGCCGAGTTTGGGGCTTGTAGGCTTAAAGCTCTAGGAGGAGTAGCGTATAGAATTTTAGTCTCAGAAGAATTTTAATAATAATAATAATAATAATAATAAGTTTAAATAGCATAACAATATGTTGGCTCTCCAAGCCAACATAATAATAAGTTTAAATAGCATAACAATATGTTGGCTCTCCAAGCCAACATAACTAGAAGCTAAAGTTCGATGACAAACTTTAAATGTTGGCTTGGAGAAGCAAACCGGGCAGCCTTCGGGCAAAAGGGCCAGCCCAGAACACTTAGAGCTCTCTGATTGAATTGTTGCTAGTAAAAATGCTATTACGATAAGTAATGCTTAGTATATTTTAGGTTAAAACGGCTTGCCATACAACAAGTGTGCAGCGCGTGCTTGAAAGCCACGACGCGTTGCTGTGCGGTTGAGCCTAAAAGCAGAAATAAGCAAGCATTTAAGCTGTGTAATATATTACTCTACTATTATTGTGTTTAATCGCTGGAGTGTTTGTATTTAAATACCTTTAAAAGACGTGCAAATGATGTCTTTGATGATGCAGATGAAGACTGAGCAGTGCATTCAATGTTAGTTAGTTAAGCCTGTGAAAAAAGTCATTTTCACTCAATGTAGGTCTTTAAAATATTCTTCTATATTTATTGTGTGGAATCGCTGGAGTGTTTGTATTAAAATACCTTTAAAAGACGTGCAAATGATGTCTTTGTTAACAGACACGTAAATGCAGCCGTGCATCTCCTGTTAGTTAGTTAAGCCTATGAAAAAAGTCCTTTGCACCCAATGCAGGTCTTTAAAATATTCTTCTATATTTATTGTGTGCAATCGCTGGAGTGTTTGTATTTACATGCCTTTAAAAGACGTTCAGTCATGTATAATTCTCAGACGGACATCTCGGAGCTCATGTCTACACTGCTGAACACAGCGCTCTCTGTATGAAAAAAAATACTCACAAACAACTGCATTTAGCTGTTGATATTTTCTAATGGGTGGAACGAATTAAACCGCTGCAATATTGTAATTTTAAAGGCGTTCTAATTCGTGCAAATTATATCGTTCGTCTCCATGTATACTCGTTGAAAGCAATCTGTACGCGGTGAAGGAAATGCTTAGGGTTTTGAATAAATTCGCTCAAACAGCTGAATTCAGGTCTTGATGTGTTCTAATGGGTATTTAAAATTAAATGGCTGGAATATTGTAATTTTAAAGGCGTTATTTATATGCATTTTCCACCGAAGTCAAAGTGAAAGTATGGGTCACAGCTCGGTAACATGTTCGTTAGTGAAACCTATTGAACAGCTCATGTGCAGCTAATGTAGTTCTTTAAAATATTCTTGTATATTTATTGTGTTGGATCGCTGGAGTGTTTTTATTTAAATGCTTTTAAAAGACGTGCAGTCATGTATAATTCTCAGACGGAGATGTGAAGCTCATCTGTAACACACTCTGTAAAGACAGCGGTTTAACTTTTACACAAAACAGCTCACAGCTGAATGTAGCTGTTGATGTGTTCTAATGGGTATTTAGAGTTAAATCGCTGTAATATTTAAATTTTTAAAGCGGTATTTATTTGTATTTCCACCGATTTCAGAGTGACTGTAAGTAAGAGGTTTGAGTCCCGCCTCTTCAGTGGAGAGGTATTGCGCCTCTAGATGGCGCATTTTTTCTCAGCCCATTGAAATCCTATATAAATTTTTCATGCAAAAAAATTAATATTAAATCAACTGTAAGTCTGATCATTCCAAAAAGATGTAGCAACACTTTCGTGACCAGGGCCCAGGGCTCCGCCGAGTTTGGGGCTTGTAGGCTTAAAGCTCTAGGAGGAGTAGCGTATAGAATTTTAGTCTCAGAAGAAGTTTAATAATAATAAGTTTAAATAGCATAACAATATGTTGGCTTCTCCAAGCCAACATAATAATAATAATAATAATAAGTTTAAATAGCATAACAATATGTTGGCTTCTCCAAGCCAACATAACTAGAAGATAAAGTTCGATGACAAACTTTAAATGTTGGCTTGGAGAAGCAAACCGGGCAGCCTTCGGGCAAAAGGTCCAGCCCAGAACACTTAGAGCTCTCTGATTAAATTGTTGCTAGTAAAAATGCTATTACGATAAGTAATGCTTAGTATATTTTAGGCTAAACAGCTTGCCATAGAGGATTTATGTGTATTTTAGGTTAATCCGGCTTGCCATACAACAAGTGTGCAGCGGGTGCTTGAAAGCCACGACGCCTTGCTGTGCGGTTGAGACTAAAAGCAGAAATAAGCAAGCATTTAAGCTGTGTAGAATATTACTCTACTATTATTGTGTTTAATCGCTGGAGTGTTTGAATTTAAATACCTTTAAAAGACTTGCAAATGATGTCTTTGTTAACAGACACATAAATGCAGCCGTGCATCTCCTGTTAGTTAGTTAAGCCTATGAAAAAAGTCATTTGCACACAATGCAGGTCTTTAAAATATTCTTCTATATTTATTGTGTGCAATCGCTGGAGTGTTTGTATTTACATGCCTTTAAAAGACATTCAGTCATGTATAATTCTCAGACAGACTCGGAGCTCATGTCTACACTGCTGAACACAGCGCTCTCTGTATGGAAAAAAAATACTCACAAACAACTGCATTTAGCTGTTGATATTTTCTAATGGGTGGAATGAATTAAATCGCTGCAATATTGTAATTTTAAAGGCGTTCTTATTCGTCCAAATTATATCGTTCGTCTCCATTTATACTCGTTGAAAGCAATCTGTACGCGGTGAAGGAAATGCTTAGGGTTTTGAATAAATTCGCTCAAACAGCTGAATTCAGGTCTTGATGTGTTCTAATGGGTATTCAAAATTAAATGGCTGGAATATTGTAATTTTATTTATATGCATTTTCCACCGAAGTCAAAGTGAAAGTGTGGGTCACAGCTTGGGAACATGTTCGTTAGTGAAACCTATTGATCATTTGCAGCTAATGTTGTTCTTTAAAATATTCTTGTATATTTATTGTGTTGGATCGCTGGAGTGTTTTTATTTAAATGCTTTTAAAAGACGTGCAGTCATGTATAATTCTCAGTCGGGTAACGTTAAAGCAGTCTTCAGCAAATGTGTGTTATACAGATGAGCTTCACGGCTCGGAGCTAACTTAACTTTGAAATAAAACAGATCACAAAAGGCTGATTTGTTGATGTGTTCTAATGGGTATTTACAAATAAATCGCTGAAATATATTAATTTTAAAGGCGTTCTAATTCGTGCAAGTTATGTTGTTTATGAGCACATACAGAGAGAGTTCGTGCTGACGGCTTGTACTCGCTGAAGGGTGCAAGCTTTTCTTTTACAAGAACTGCGCACAAACCACTGAATTAAGCTGTTGATGTGTTCTAATGGGTATTTAGAGTTAAATCGCTGTAATATTTACATTTTAAAAAGCCGTATTTATTTGTATTTCTACCGATTTCAGAGTGACTGTAAGCAAGAGGCTTGAGTCCCGCCTCTTCAGTGGAGAGGTATTGCGCCTCTAGATGGCGCATTTTTTCTCAGCCCATTGAAATCCTATAGAAATTTTTCATGTAAAAAAATTAATATTAAATCAACTGTAAGTCTGATCATTCCAAAAAGATATAGCAACACTTTGGTGACCAGGGCCCAGGGCTCAGCCGAGTTTGGGGCTTGTAGCCTTAAAGCTCTAGGAGGAGTAGCGTATAGAAAATTAGTCTCAGAAGAAGGTTGAATAATAACTAGAAGCTAAAGTTCGATGACAAACTTTAAATGTTGGCTTGGAGAAGCAAACCGGGCAGCCTTTCGGGCAAAAGGGCCAGCCCAGAACACTTAGAGCTCTCTGATTGAATTGTTGCTAGTAAAAATGCTATTACGATAAGTAATGCTTAGTATATTTTAGGCTAAACAGCTTGCCATAGAGGATTTATGTGTATTTTAGGTTAAAACGGCTTGCCATACAACAAGTGTGCAGCGCGTGCTTGAAAGCGTTGCTGTGCGGTTGAGCCTAAAAGCAGAAATAAGCAAGCATTTAAGCTGTGTAATATATTACTCTACTATTATTGTGTTTAATCGCTGGAGTGTTTGTATACCTTTAAAAGACGTGCAAATGATGTCTTTGATGCAGATGAAGACTGAGCAGTGCATTCAATGTTAGTTAGTTAAGCCAGTGAAAAAAGTCATTTGCACTCAATGTAGGTCTTTAAAATATTCTTCTATATTTATTGTGTGCAATCGCTGGAGTGTTTGTATTTAAATGCCTTTAAAAGACGTGCAGTCATGTATAATTCTCAGTCGGACATCTCGGAGCTCATAACACACTGCTGAACACAGCGCTCTCTGTATGAAAAAAAAATACTCACGAACAACTGCATTTAGCTGTTGATATTCTCTAATGGGTGGACTTAATTAAATCGCTGCAATATTGTAATTTTAAAGGCGGTCAAATTCGTGCAAATTATGTCGTTCGTCTCCATGTATCATAGTTGAAGGCAATCTGTACGCGGTGAAGGAAATGCTTCGGGTTTTCAATAAATTCGTTCAAACAGCTGAATTCAGGTCTTGATGTGTTCTAATGGGTATTTATAATTAAATGGCTGGAATATTGTCATTTTAAAGGCGTTATTTATATGCATTTTCCACCGAGTTCAAAGTGAAAGTAAGTCACAGCTCGGTAACATGTTCGTTAGTGAAACTGAAAAGCTCATTTGCAGCTATATAGTTCTTTAAAATATTCTTGTATATTTATTGTGTTGGATCGCTGGAGTGTTTTTATTTAAATGCTTTTAAAAGACGCGCAGTCATGTATAATTCTCAGTCTGGTAAGTTAGCTCCGAGCCGTAAAGCTCATCTGTATAACACATTTGCTGAAGACAGTGCTTTAACTTTGAAATAAAACAGATCACAAAAGGTTGATTTGTTGATGTGTTCTAATGGGTATTTACAAATAAATCGCTGAAATATATAAATTTTAAAGGCACTCTAATTCGTGCAATTTATGTTGTTTATGAGCACATACAGAGAGAGTTCGTGCTGACGGCTTGTATACTCGCTGAAGGGTGCAAGCATTTCTTTTACAAGAACTGCTCACAAACCACTGAATTTAGCTGTTGATGTGTTCTAATGGGTATTTACAATTAAATCGCTGGAATATTTAATTTTAAAAGGCGGTATTTATTTGTATTTCCACCGATTTCAGAGTGACTGTAAGCAAGAGGTTTGAGTCCCGCCTCTTCAGTCGAGAGGTATTGCGCCTCTAGATGGCGCATTTTTCTCAGCCCATTGAAATCCTACAGAAATTTTTCATGTAAAAAAATTAATATTAAATCAACTGTAAGTCTGATCATTCCAAAAAGATATAGCAACACTTTGGTGACCAGGGCCCAGGGCTCCGCCGAGTTTGGGGCTTGTAGCCTTAAAGCTCTAGGAGGAGTAGCGTATAGAATTTTAGTCTCAGAAGAATTTTAATAATAATAATAATAAGTTTAAATAGCATAACAATATGTTGGCTTCTCCAAGCCAACATAATAAGTTTATATAGCATAACAATATGTTGGCTTCTCCAAGCCAACATAATAAGTTTAAATAGCATAACAATATGTTGGCTTCTCCAAGCCAACATAATAATAAGTTTAAATAGCATAACAATATGTTGGCTTCTCCAAGCCAACATAATAATAATAATAAGTTTAAATAGCATAACAATATGTTGGCTTCTCCAAGCCAACATAATAATAATAATAATAATAAGTTTAAATAGCATAACAATATGTTGGCTTCTCCAAGCCAACATAATAATAAGTTTAAATAGCATAACAATATGTTGGCTTCTCCAAGCCAACATAATAATAATAATAATAAGTTTAAATAGCATAACAATATGTTGGCTTCTCCAAGCCAACATAATAATAATAATAATAATAATAAGTTTAAATAGCATAACAATGTGTTGGCTTCTCCAAGCCAACATAACAACAACAACAAAAAAAAAAGAAAAAAAAAAAAAAACACTGTTGAGATGTTCTTGTATCTACAGTCTCACCTCTGACTGAGATCCAGCTCTTGGGTGACTGTCCTCTCTCTGGGTGTTTGCAGTTGTAGAAACCCTCATGTGACTTTGAGACAGAAGAGATGATCATCTCTGTAGTTTGACTCTGAATGAGTGATCCATCTTTATAGAAATCAGCTCTGGGGTTTGGTGAAAGTTGATATAAACAGCGTAGAGTCAGAGTATCTCCTTCAGTCACAGGATGAACAGGACTCTCCAGAATCACATCATCTACAGAAACAGAGGAAACATGAACCATGTGAATAGTACATATAATAATAAATAAATGTAATTGGTGACACAATAAAAACAATATACTCAAAAAATTACATTTTAATGGTGCTTGCTCATTAATTGTTTTTATATAAAGTATCAACGTGGTTTAGTGTGTTCATAGCTTTGTGGGTTTAAAGTTTTCTGGGTGGTTGCTTACTTAGTTCGTACTAGTTATTTTAATAATTAATAATACATTTAGCTGTATGTAATGATCCCTGCACTTGGTAAACCTTTTCAGATTGTATGCTGCCTGAAAGAAACACAGACTCACAGTGTACAGTGATATTAACAGGATGATAGTTTTCTCCAGATTCAGACTGACACCAGTACACTCCAGTGTCTGATGTGATGGTGGAGCTGATTGTACATTTAGATCCTGTTTGTGATCCCCACACTGATGATGAACAATCATCCAGTCCCCAATGATCTGTGTATCTTCTCACTGTCCATCTATCAGAGTTACTCTGGTCCTCACAGCTCAGAGAGAGAGAGACAGATGTGAAGTGTTGAGATCTGCTGGGACTGATGATCAGAGACACTGGAGGAGAAACACCTGAGGAGACAATTACAGCTGTATCTTCAAGTTTTCAATCTGAACATGAAAACCGTCTTTATTAAAGGTTTAGCAATCATTTAAATTAATTTGAACTCACCAGTGACCCATAGTGGTTGTGTGTTGCTGTAGGTTGTTTCATAGGCTGGGTTTCCTCTCTCTCCTCTGCACACATAAACTCCTGTGTGATTTAGAGCAGCAGAACTGACAGTGTAGTTTCCTCCAGCTCCTCTGCTGCTGTCCGAGAGCAGCTTATAATGATCAGTAATGTCTGTAAAATAATTTGTAGATTTCACCTTAATGAGCTATTTCTACTTACTTTGACATTTTTTAATTGCTTCATTTTTTTTTTTTTACAACTCAATATATTCAGGTGGATTAAAACAGGGCAACATTAAACCTTGAGTTTCAGGAACAAGGGCATTTGCTTCATATCTGGTCTGTAATGCTTGGACATCTTAAATATTTTGTTGATTTAAATAAAACTAGTTCATACAGAAGTTGCCACATGAAGCAAACTGTAACTTACCTGATGAAACAGTTTCAGAGTACCAGCTGAATGTCCAGCCTGTAGAGGAGCTGTTAACCTCACAGATCAGAGTCACTGAATCTCCTTCAGTCAACCACTTCTGTGGAGAAACACTTAAAACTGCACTGGGAACTGAAATTGAGAAATCACTCATTAATAACATTTTAAACGTATGTGTGTTTACATGAAGAGATGATCCAACTCACCTGTTACTGTCAGTGTAACTGCATCACTGTGTTGTGATCTGTGTGATCCTCCTCTCTCTTCCCCATAACAGGAGTATCTGCCTGTGTCAGACTCAGTAACAGACCTGAATGTGTGTTCCTGTAGTTCACTGAAAACACTGACTGAACCGTCTTTATACCAGCTGTACTGCCAGCTAGTGACTCCTTCAGCATATATATATCCTTTACCATCAATGTCACATCTGAGAGTGACTGTCTCTCCTCTGAATGCATGTTGACCAGGTTTAATGGTCACTTTGGCCTTTGGTCTTTCTATACAACGACAACAATTTGCATTGAAAATAATGTGATAAATAATAAAATAAAATAAAACAAAACAAAATAAAATGTCCTGTTTTTATAAGTATTTATCTTAGGGCCCTTTTTTTTATTTATTTCTATCATAAATAGTGACCTTCTAACCTTTGAAACTGTGTATTTGTGTGAACTGTTGTGTTAAATTCTAAAGTGCAATGTGTTATAGAACTAAAACTACAACAATTCATATTTAATAAAATGATAATTTAATAAATATAAGCTCATAAATGGTACACAGCCTTTTGTTTTTGTGTACAAAAAACAAAAGCTAGGCCACTCCAAGACCTTAATGTGCTTCTTCTCGAGCCACTCCTTTGTTGCCTTGGCCGTGAAATCTTGCTGATTGATAGGGGATCAAATACTTATATCAAATACTTATCTCAGTCATTAAATAACTTATTTCACTAATTAAAATGCAAATCAATGTATTACTTTTTTGAAATGTGTTTTTCAGGATTTTATTTTTTTGTTATTCTGTCTCTCACTGTTAAAATAAAACCTACCAATAAATTATAAACTAATCATTTCTTTGGTCAGTGGGCAAAAATTTTAAATCAGCAAGGGAATCAAATAATGTCTTTCCTTACTGTAAATTTATGAGCAATATCACACTCACAGTCCCCATTTGTCTTTTATTATATGTGCAACAACTGCTGCAACATTCTTTGAAATATCTATTTTTGCAAGAAAAAAGTTTCATTGACTCTCACCTCTGACTGAGATCCAGCTCTTGGGTGACTGTCCTCTCTCTGGGTGTTTGCAGTAGTAGAAACCCTCATGTGACTTTGAGACATTAGAGATGATCAGCTCTGTAGTTTGACTCTGGATGAGTGATCCATCTTTATAGAAATCAGCTCTGAGGTTTGGTGGAGTTGAATATTCATCTAAACAGTGTAGAGTCAGAGTATCTCCTTCAGTCACAGGATGAACAGGACTCTCCAGAATCACACCAGCTACAGAAACACAAGAAACATGAGCTGATTGAAAATACTAAAAAAAGTACAACTGTGACAAAGTTAATCGAAGCAATAAATGATCAAAATTGATTATTACATTTTCTAACAAAATTAGATATTTAATGTTGCTGGTCCCACTGGTGTCTAAGTTATTTTTCAGTGTGTTACTACAGTAAATTTTTGCTTGGTCATAACTAAGTGGTTGCCTGCTGGCTCAAGTCAAAAAGACCCTAAACCAACCCGCTTCATTCTTTGATCATAAAGTGCCAGTGAAATTACTAATAATAATATTATACACTCACAGTGTACAGTGATGTTAACAGGATGACTGTACTCTCCAGATTCAGACTGACACCAGTACACTCCAGTGTCTGATGTTCTGGTGGAGTTGATTGTACATGAAGATCCTGTTTGTGCTCCCCAGTCTGATGATGAACAATCTCCCAGCCACCACCATCTGTCTGTGTATCTTCTCACTGTCCATCTATCAGAGTTACTCTGGTCCTCACAGCTCAGAGAGAGAGAGACAGATGTGAAGTGTTGAGTTCTGCTGGGACTGATGATCAGATTGGAGACTGGAGGAGAATAAGCTAAGAAAGAAATTATATATCAAATATGAGCTTTAAAATTCTCTTTTTTAAAGATGAACCAATTGTTTAAGTTCAGTTTGAACTCACCAGTGACCCATATAAACACTTTGTTGCTGTACCATGAGTAGTAGATTTGTTTTCCTCTCTCTGCTTCACACATATAAACTCCTGTGTGATTTAGAGCAGCAGAACTGACAGTGTAGTTTCCTCCAGCTCCTCTGCTGCTGTCTGAGAGCAGCTTAAGGCTATAGGTGTTGTCTGTATAAAGTGAGAATGCAGTTGTCACTTAAATATGCATACCTGACCTTTAAAAAGGTAATATAAGCATTTTCAATGTTAATATATTGTATTACACAGTGTAAAAATAACATGGTAAAATGTATTGTATTAATACCGTTACGAATTGGCGCCACCAGAGGTCGCCCTGCCACTTCATAAGCACTCACTCTACACAGACTCTTGCACCACACTTTGAACTACATTTCCTCTCAGTATCCCCTCTATATAAACTGCTTCCTGGCTATCACTCTTACAAAGTCTTGATTTGCCTCAGCTGTCTTCACTGAGTAGTGACATTATATTTTACCTTTTGAAACAGTTACAGTGAACCAGCTGAATGTCCAGCCTGTAGAGGAGCCGCTAACCTCACAGATCAGAGTCACTGAATCTCCTTCAGTCAACCACTTCTGTGGAGAAACACTTAAAACTGCCTGGGCTTCATCTGAAATGTAGAAATAACTATTTAATAACATGTTAAACTTGTGTTTATAAAGAGATGATCAAACTCACCTGATACTGTCAGTGTAACTGAATCACTGATGTTTGATGTTCGTGATCCTTCAGTCTCTCTTCCATAACAGGAGTATTTACCTGCGTTAGAGTCAGTGACAGAACTGAATGTGTGTTCCCGTTGTTCACTGAAAACACGGACTGTGCTGTCTCTATACCAGTTGTACTGCCAGCTAATGACTCCTTCACCACCAATGTCACATCTGAGAGTGACTGTCTCTCCTCTGAATACATGTTGATCAGGTTTGAAGGTCACTTTGGCTTTTGGTCTTTCTGCACGATTACAACAATTCACCATGAATATAATGTGTTGATTGTAAATCACACATGGTAAATCAGATGAGACTTTCTCAGAGCAGATAATTATTTGATGAAAATACTTGCCATATACTCTCACTGTTACTGGTTCACTGTAAGGTGTGTAATCTCCTCTTCTTCGTGCTCTGCACCTGTACTCTCCTCCATCAGAGACTTTCAGTGAAACGATTGTCTTAGTTGCAGATTCAGTAGATTCAGGGTTTGAGTTTTTACTCCAGAGAAACTCCCATCCATCCCATGTCTGATCCACCTCACATCTCAGAGTAACTATGTTGCCAGTGAACAATGAACTCTGTGGCAGCACAGTCAGAGTTGGTTTGGGAATATCTGTCAATATAAGGTAATTAATAACATGACTTTAACATAACGAGAGAAGATCTCACCCACTCACTGAGAAGATAATTTATTGTAACATACACAACGATATAGTATGTGCTTCATTTTTATTTTAAGATTTTTGCACTTTTCAATATACCATTTTGAATACTGTAAACAAAATAAAATAATATAAAAAAATAAAATAATATTAAACTGAAGCTAATTACAATTAGCTTAAAGTTCATCTTAAGCATATCTTAAAGAACACCGAACATATTTAAAGTTGTTCTAAGATGACACATCTATTATGCACTTGGCATAGTACAATTAAAACCTTGTAAGTACATCGGTATTAGTGCTACTCAAGTGTATTTCATTTTTATCTGGTCACTGTGCCACAACATCTACACTATACCAGCATTATGTACAGGCATATAGGCAAACGTTTTATTTCAATAGGAAAAAAAAAAACATTGCTGAAATACACCATGATTACTTTGTTAGGGTGTAATCTGGTAATGGATGCAAAAAATAAATAAAAAAAATAAATAAAATAAAATAATAATAATAATAATAATAAAAAAATCATTATGATTGTTTTGAGAAACAAAAACTGAAGAAAGAATAATATTAATAATATAATATTATGTATGGAACTGCTACCTTAAATATGTACTGTAAATATGAAAGAGGCAATAACTACTAAGCAGAAAAGAAGTTAATTTCTAGCTAGTTAAAATTGAAAGTAATGTAATCATCAACAGCAGAATTTAGAAGGTACACACATATGAGGTCCATTTTAAAGTTAAACACACTTTCGTGTTCTATAGGCTACTATAGTATAGGCTGCTTATCATAAAATAAAAATACTTTGAATGCAATTCAAAAGTATACTTATTTTTCACTATACAGTTTATCAGGAAGTGAGGATTTTGTTCTCTTTGACTGGATGAAAAACAGCAACTTTGGATGGAACCCATTCTATGAGATGAAATATATAGAATACAAAAGCAATTGTACAAAGAAGAAAAGGGGTTAAATAATGAGAGATGGAAACGCATTTAAATTCACTAACCTTTAGTGAGTCCATAGTGGATGTTTAAAATCAGCACTAAAAGAAAGAAAAATACTCAAAATGTGAACAAATATCTTATTCTTGAATGTTTTGTTAATTTTCTAGAACTAATGTCATCTGCTTGGGTAGATGTAGATGATAATAAAAAAATAATGGGGAATATTTTCATAACGGCTTTACGCTTGAGAATGACGGCATGTGTAAAGAAAGACAGTTTGTGAAATATTTGTTTGATATTTTATAGATTTCACGGCAGAGAATTGTTTAGGGAACTGACTGATTACAAGCAGTTCACAAAAAAAAATAAAAATAAAAAAATAAAATAAATAAATAAAAACACCAACATCACAAAAGAGTAGGCTACATTCTCTATCGCTTTCACTTTTGCGTTCCAAAATCGCTATCTTCAAATTCTAATCACTTTTTGATTTATTTGTCGTTTTTGTGCTATATCGACGATTAGGCCTACTTTTGGTATTTATTATCTGTATGAGCGGGGCACAAACACTTTCTGAATTTCTCAGTTTGTGTAAATCCACGTGGGGTTCAGAGTATAATTTTTGATCCACATTAATTTCACACTTGTCTAGTACAAATATGTGGTTTTGTTTCATGATTACAGTGTAGGCGTTTTCGTTATTTAACTCAAAAGAAAGAAATTGAAATGTGACAACATGCCCCGTATGTAGGGTAACGTGAGGCTCGTTATAACAACAAGACCATATGAAAGCCTAAAATGTCTGATCGAATAAAAAATAGGCTATACACGACAAATTACAATATTTTGTCAATATAAAATTGTTAAACTTTTTAATTAAAATAATGGCGGTTTTTAAGAATTAAAAATAATATAAAAATATTTAATACGTAGGCTACTTTTACTATGGTAAAATAAATATTCAGCGATATCTTTAAAAGGCTTTTGAATTTGGACGCACTTTTTTCTCTGTATAGTGTTGCTATGGCTATTAGTTTATACCATAAATTTGGTTATGCTAGCAGGTGTGGAAATATTTAAACCACGTGTGTTACAACTAACCCCACGTTAGTTTGTGCCCCGCACTCCCCAGGTTGCGTATTTGCTTCCTCTCTCAAGAACACCTTTCACTCTAATATATACAGACTATAGTTGGATTCCAAAAGAGCGGCATAAAAAGAAAAAAGAAAAGTCAGAAACAACAAATTCATCGACTATTACAATAATTAACCTCCACAGAAATACAGATAATACTCACAGAGCACAAGAAGTTGACTGAGCTCCATACTGCCGAATAATGAAACTAAAAGCTTGTGCATATAGAAAATAGCGTCTTTGACCAGGGTAATGACCAGTCAACAACAATATGAGTGAACTAGTGTATGAAAGATTAGGTTTAAGTGTACTACAAGTGGTAACTAAATACTTTTTTTTTTTTAAATAAAGAGCATGTTAAAAGCACATTTTAGTTCATATTCATGGTGTCCCAAAATAAAACAGTTAAGTACACTTAGATGATCTTAAGTTTGTCTTAAGAAGTATTAAAGAATAGTTTTTAGTATATTAGGCACAAAATTAGTGCGTGAAAATAGAGCACTTCATGGAAGTGCACTTTTTTTTCACATGGGTATATCAATGCTTTGAGGGAAAGGGGGTCAAAAACGAAACACAGTTGACTTTTCAGGGACATAGCTTTATATTTAAATCTTTTCCACTCACAGGTTTCAAAACACAAACCTCCTCACTCACTTCAGCCTGACTAAAGTGATGTGAATATTTAATATTATTATTATCAAAAACATTTTGGTATTGAATATACAGTATAATATACAACTGAGATCCAGCTTGACTCTCATCTTTCTGGGTCTTTACAGCAGAATCCTTCAAGTGACTTTGATTAGTCCATTATTCATGTGTGTGCTTTTGTGGATTGATGTGTGCAAGTGAACATATGAGGATCACTTAACATGCTTACACACACACCTTCAGTTCATGACTTCTGTTGTGGGATCCTTTTATGAAAAATTCTGCCTTATGCTCTCACTATTTTGGATAGCTCCTGTAGCTGACTAAAAGACAGGAATTCTTTTTTCCCCTCCCATTTCCAGCCCTGACAATTTAACACGCTCTCACGCAAGTTTTTCCAAGATGGTCAAGATTCATACTGACCCAATGTTGTATGTTTATAGGCTGGGTTTCCTCTCTCTGCCTCGATTCTCTCTCTCAAACTCCTGTGTTTCAAAAGAGCAGAAGGGAGGAGATTATAAAGATTATAAAGTCTGTATAGAGTGAGAATGAGCAGCTGTTTTTTTTTAAAACACTGTTTCCAAATAAAACAATAACTGTCCAAATAGTAGTCTCTGCCTCCCGTCCTGTTTTCAGTCTCACACATGCAGGTTTTATAGAGGATTATGTAGTAAATAACAAAAACAGAATAAAAAAAAGAAGGGGAGGGAAATGCCACAACAGCTCAACCTTTAACCTTGATATTCCTATATACAAGCTTACAGCCTATTTCTTACATAACCCAAAGCAAAAAAGAAATGTCAACACAACCACAAACACAAACTACTTGAGCCTACAATCAAAAAGTGAAAGCAGAGCACATGCCAAAACCGGTTCAACCCTTGCTCAAAATTTTAATAGTGATAATGTGGATGCCTCAAAATATATTCATGCAGGCAGAAGAGCAGTGTTAAGAGTGTTTCTCTCCATCAGACCAAAACAAGTCGATCCATAATAAAAAGTGGATCGCTTTTTATTAAGGGGAGCTGATTACGTAAGCAATAAAATACAACAGAGAATGTATTTCTTAAAGGGGTCATCTGATGCCCATTTTCCACAAGTTAATATGATGCTTTAGGGTCCTAATGAAAAGTTTGTAATATACTTTGATTAAAAATGCTCAATGGTAGTGTAAAAAAACGTCTCAGGTTACGTAGGTAACCCTAGTTCCCTGAGGACAGGGAACGAGACGCTGCGTCCTGGTTAGGACACTTTGGGAACTGCTCTCAGCGTGACCGGTTCTGAAGCTCTTATAAAACAACGACAATGAACTTGACATTGACCGGCGCCAGCCCATGACGTCATTAACAAGGCGCCTACTAGTATAAAGGGGCGCTTGTGAATACATCAACCATCTTTTTGTCTGATGGAGACGTAAGTGGGGCCCGAAGCATGGCTACGAGACGCAGCGTCTCGTTCCCTGTCCTCAGGGAACTAGGGTTACCTATGTAACCTGAGACGTTCCCTTCCGGAGGGAACTCTACGCTGCGTCCTGGTTAGGACACTTTGGGAACGATATACCAACGCCGCCATGCTGAGGAGTAAGTGAACAACTGACTGATTGAGGAGTCAAGAAGGAACATCACTCCCCACTACTTGGGCCGACGTCACAGCTAGCTCGGCCACCCAAGCACGGAACTCCTAGGAGTGGAGGCCTGATACTTCTAAGCGAGAGTAGGCCTACCTACACTCACCGCTAGTAGTGAAGCTTACCCTTAAGTCTTCATACTAGGCGGGGGTTCTGAAGAGCGGAGGCTCTAAACAAACTCTCTAAACGAGAGGAAGCCTAGCAACACTCTGTGCTTGCGGGAAACTCTGGGAGTGGAGGTCAGAGACCTAACTACACTCAACACTGGAGGTGATCCATGAGGCTCCAGGAGCCTAAGCAATAGAACCACCTAAGTGGAGTTCTCAGGAGAGTGGAGGCTTCTGCAGGAAGACTCTCTAGATGAGAGGAAGCCTAGCGGCACTCAAACCTATAGGTAGTGCTATCTGCAGTGGAGTTGTAACCACCCAGGGGTGTTTAGAACCAACTCTAGAATGGGAACGGAGAAATACTGCGTAACCCATACCATACAGGATTTTAGAAAAGAACCCAACCTTCAGGGGGGAGTCTTTACCACTCATGTGGATTTTAGAAAGTGCCCAAGGACTTGCGTGTGCACTTACCACTTCACGTGGGTTTTTAAGGAGTGCTCAAAGCTTCGCGTGAGTACTCACCACTATTGTGGGTTTGAGAAGGTGCCCAGAGCGTAGCGAGGGAAACACCATATAATTATCACAGGCGATAGCAAAGCCTGGAGCTTCGGAGCTCTGTAAGAGTGGAGGTCTCAAACATAAACCCTTGTGTGAGGGGAGACCTGACTACACTCATGCTTGTAAGTACAGAGGCGGAGCTTCTGGAAAACGGAGGCTTCACAGAAGACTCTCTAAGGAGAGGAAACCTTGACAACGTTCAATCCACTAACTCTCAGGAGTGGAGGTCTCAAAATAGCCCCTCTAGTGAGGGGAGACCTGGCTACACTCACGCCTAAAGTACTGAAGGCGGAGCTTCTGGAGAACGGAGGCTTCACAGAAGACTCTCAAAAAGAGAGGAAACCTGACAACGTTCAATCCACTAGCTCTTAGGAGTGGAGATCTCAATAACCCTTCGTGAGGGGAGACCTGACTACACTCACGCCTGGAGGGAAAGACTGGAAGCGGAGCTTCTGGAGAACGGGGGCCTCACCAAAGGGGAAGCCCAACCACGCTCGATCCGCCAGCTCTTTACGAGTGGAGGCCTCGACACTCTAAGTGAGGAGAGACCTGGCTACACTCACGCTTGGAGGTACTAAAAACGGAGCTTCTGGGGAACGGAGGCCTTCACAGAGACTCTCAGAATGAGAGGAACACCTGACAACGCTCAACCTCCCAGCTCTAAAGAGTGGGGATCTCACACCAAATATTCAGTGAGGGGAGATCTGCTACACTCACGTCTGAAAGTACCAGAAGCGGAGCTTCAGGGGAACGGAGGCTTCACAGAGACCCTCGGATGAGAGGAAGCCTAGCAACGCTCAATCTCCTAGCTCTATGGAGTGGAGATCTCACCCAAATATTTTAGTGAGGGGAGACCTAGCTACACTCAACGCTTAGAGAATACCGGGACTCACAGCAGGGCCCAAATGCTGAGAGCAGGGCCCTGTAGAGTGGAGGCTTTGAACGAATCTCACAGAGAGAAAAAGCCTGACAACACTCGGTCTTGGTGAGCGGTATTCTAATAGTCCCTAGCGAGAGATGCTCGAGAGTGGAGGTCTTAACGAAAAACCCACTGAGGGGAGACCTGGCTACACTCAACGCTACAAGTACATGAACCCACATCACAGGAATCTGTAGAGTGGAGGCTTCAAGTCTGGAAAGAGAGAGCCTTAACAATACTCAGCTTTGGCAGAGGGCTCAAAGCACAGAGCACAGCAGTTAGCGAGGCCTAAGCAGGCCTACCAGCTAAATACCACGAGTATGTACTTGTAAGCGGAGCACTGAGGGGAGCGAAGGCTGCAACTGGACGGTTCTCATGCAGGAGAACACATCTAACCATTCTAAGTCTAAACCATAGGGAAGACCAGTCGCCCGACCTACATCATGACGCCACTAGGCGAAAGGAGGTCTGATCAGCAGCAGTGAAGAGCGGAGGCTCCTACAGAAGGACTCTCAATCGAGAGGAAGCCTACAGCACCCTGACAACGCTCACCGTGGCAGGAAAGTCTAGGAGTGGAGGTGCTAACCAACAGAGTTCATTAATAATGAGGGGAGACCTACTACACTCAACCCCCTAAATGCTATCTGGACAGAGCTGTAAGCGCCTATACAGGGTTCAAAAGGTGAAACCTGGAGGTCCAGACCAGGGCTTCCGCCAAGGAGGACCTAACACTGTGAGCTTCGGTGTAGAGCGAGGCTCACGAGAGCCTACCAGCTCCCAGAACTGCCCAAATCTGATAGAACTGTGAGAAATCAGCCTAGGCAAGAACCTCCATAGAGGGGCATCTCGTCAGCGCAACTCTCAGAGAGAGGAGGCCTGAAAAAATCCTCACACTTAGGGGGGGGGGGGGGGTTCCTAAACTTTCCTCTCTCACTAAAGAAAACTTCTTTCTTTCCCTTTTTGACAGGGCCCTGGGGAGCGGGGCCTTCAGTGCACTGACTCACAAAGAGAGGCAGCCCATGCGCTCAACCCTGGGTTGCTCCTATCTTCTTAAAAGGAGGGTGGGGAACCTACCCTAACCTCCCGGTCTTCACACTCAGACGAGCGGAGTCTAGAGGGACTCTTACCACGGGACGGGGTAGATTGCCACACCCAGTAGGTGTGTAGACATGCATATGCAGGTATAAATAGTGCCTAAGCCGAGCTCAAAAGCAGCGGAGGCTTCAAGGGATAACTCTCAGAATGAGAGGAGGACTGACAACGCCTAACCCCTACAGGAGTCATTTACGAGTGGAGGTCTTGGTACACTAACTCACAAACGAGGGAAGACCTGGCTACACTCGACACTCAGGGACCTTAGGAGCTCAGTAGCTCAAATACTAAAGTCTCACCCAAGCGGAGCTGGTAGACAAAGAATACGTACATATACATATACA
The DNA here is from genome assembly GCF_049309525.1 of Garra rufa. Taxonomy (NCBI): domain Eukaryota; kingdom Metazoa; phylum Chordata; class Actinopteri; order Cypriniformes; family Cyprinidae; genus Garra; species Garra rufa. The sequence continues at coordinate 23,249,409 of NC_133361.1, forward strand.
CAACCACCTATATGTCAGTTCATGTACCGGGCCAACGGATTGAATTTATCAATCTATCATCAGCCCAGCCCCAGAGTCTTAAGGGGAAAAAAGGGCGGGTGGCCGCACGACATGAGGGAGAAGGGAGAGGATCGTTTCCCTACGATCCCGTCTCCCATAACGCACATCACGTCTCCTCTGAGACCTACCCCTCCCAAGAGGAGGGTCTCGAGTGGCCACACAAACCGCCTGGCCCTGCCTCCAGCCCGCAGGCCAGGAGGGGCCAGGCTCCCCCTGCGTTCGGGTGGAGATGAGGACCGGTGAGAAATAACAGACCCCAAAGGATCTATTAGCCGCTGAGCACGCCTCCGCCTCCCTGAGTTAGTCGAACATCGTAACAACGGATGTACCGAATAATTCGGAAGGCGAGACTGGCGCATCGAGGAGAAAGCACTCATCTTTCTCCCCGATGTCTGCCAAAATTCACCCACAAGCCTGTGGTGTGAAACAGCTCAGCCCTCTCCACGGGTCTTCATCCTCCAGCAGATCAGCCCGGTACACCTGCAACACTGCCACTGCGTGCAGGCAGCACCAGCCTGACCTGCTGCCGCGTATGCCCTCAGCGTCGACGCCACCCACGCCGAGAGACAGCAAACGTATCCTCAGGTTATGGCATCGAGGCCTGCCATACTCACGCACTCACTCTGCACCAGCATAACTAACATGCTGATATAGATGAGTGCGGCTGAATATGGTTTATCCCATGCCCTCCCGATCCTGATATATAGATCAGGAGGGAATGGGATGTATATGGGGACTGGTCCGTTATGGTCAGGGTGAAATTGCTCATATAATTTGTTATGAGCAACCTCCCCCTGCACGTGCTTTTACCGCAGATCAAAGCAGACCGCAGCGCGGCTCATAACAGACAACAGCTCATCATACGCGGGGCAGGCAGGCTGTGAGAGCTCAGAAAGTCACTTTTCGCCCATAACAGCCACATCCTGCTTACCTGGCTAAAACCAGTAGAGCACTTGCCGCTGTATCAAAGGATGTCAGAGATTAATACATCCTTCGCCCGCAGCTCGCCCTTGTCCGCGGCTGACGAGCGTGAGAGATCACACATCTCTCAACTCGTGTGCGCGATCATCTGTAACCACCGCGGGCTCGTTCTCCGTGCAGCCTCGGCTGCAACGGGACCCGAGCCGCGTAGGGCAGATAAATGTCCCGATTCCCTCGGAAAAGGGGACAAACGAGAGCGGAGTTTCCTTAGAGAGAAACTCTCACGATGGACGCGCTCTGCACTCTCAAGAACAGAGCGCGCGTGCTCACTCACCCAAACACATAACAAACAGACTGCGCACGTCATCTGGTGTCAGATTTCTCTGACACGGATTCTGCACACTTGCTGAACTGTATACTCTAGGAATCATCATTTTACTCGAGCTTAGAACAAGGTAAGGCTGAAGAACAAAAAGATGGTTGATGTATTCACAAGCGCCCCTTTATACTAGTAGGCGCCTTGTTAATGACGTCATGGGCTGGCGCCGGTCAATGTCAAGTTCATTGTCGTTGTTTTATAAGAGCTTCAGAACCGGTCACGCTGAGAGCAGTTCCCAAAGTGTCCTAACCAGGACGCAGCGTAGAGTTCCCTCCGGAAGGGAACACTCATTTTACCTGGTAAAAATGGCTCTATTCTCAGCAAACGATATCAGTACCTGGCCCTTTAAATTATATGAACCTCTGCTCACCCAGCCCCTCAGTTCTGTGGGGCGTGTCATTACAATGCACATGGGGTGTTGCCTAGACAGTTGAGGGTTTATTTTTGTCATTCTAGGGTGGTTGTGTACACACACTCCTAACACACATTTCAGTTCAAACAGCTTGTAAAAGTGCATGTGGCACCGGATGACCCCATTAAAGAAAGTATTTTTTTTAATGTCCAAGCTCCTGATGTTTCATGAGGATTTTTTGAAAGCGTAATGAAATTCTTTGTGATTTGCTTGTAAGGAAATGCAAGGTTCAAAAGATGGTCAATGGGAAAGATGGTAACAATAGCAGTGTTTACACCGTCGGGCCAAAAGCGAGCATGCCAGTGCACGAAAGGGCCAGTCTTGTTTCCAGTCACTTTCAGGGCAGGGATTTTTTCCCACGTTTTCATATCAAGCTACCAACATCAACATTTAAAACGTCTCGGGTTACGTATGTAACCCTAGTTCCCTGAGGGAACGAGACACTGCGTCATCAACGCTTTGGGGAATGCCATTGGCGAACCCGCCTCTGAATCAGTCTGTAGCCAATAGAACGACGGGAGTGACGTGAGCCCCCTCAAGGGCTGACTGAGCATGCTCCGCTCCCAAGCAGAACACACACATCCTGTGTGTGTCCCCACCAACGATGAATCGCTGGCAGGGAGGAACACACATTCTGTGTGGCTGCTGAACCGCCTTAGAAATGTCAAACTTTTTTCCCCTTTTGGCTCCCGTCGTTCTATTGGCTACAGACTGATTCAGAGGCGGGTTCGCCAATGGCATTCCCCAAAGCGTTGATGACGCAGTGTTGAGTTCCCGGAAGGGAACTATTTTAATGGCATAATTAATTCAGAAACCAACAAGTGTAACTTGTGATTGCGATGCTAGGGGCTATGTATGCCAACCTTTGCCATAATAAATAAACATCATGCTTATGAAAATATCAGCGACTGCTTGAAGAACTTAGACAAATTATACATGAATAAAATCATGTATTTATTCAGTTTCATATTTGTTCTGTCTCTTCCCCTGTGTCTTATTGATATTGGTCTTCTGCATTCATACTGTCACTGGCTTTACTGGATGTTTTACAATAATCCACCAATCCAGCTTCTAAAACACTTTCACTATAAACTCCACAAAGATGAAGACAAATTGTTTGAGGTTTAAGTTCATGACAATTGTGAAACTACAATGAAAAGAAAATACATAAACATAAACTTCACAAGGTAAACAGGAAAACCAGCATCAAATAAATGAGCATTCACAAGGCAAAATAACCAACAATGCAATAAAGTTATATATCAACACAGATAAACACTTTGGAAATGAGGAGAAAATGCCAAACATGCTGAAGTACTATACTAACATAATTTTACACATTTACACATAACATAATCAAAATTCAGATTTACCAGCTCACATCACGATCAAACAGTTACTTACAGACATTGCATCTCAGTGGGCTGTGAAAGGTAAGATGGACTTATTATTATTATGAAACCACATGGGGCACCTTGCACTGAACACTAAACTAACATGGCCTTTTCATAATTAAAAATGAAAATGTGAACAAAAATAAATGCAATTAAATGTGTTGTTATAATTAAAATATGAAAATTAAAATGACGGGTAATAACGGATTATGACGGAATTTATGCGACCCTGTCCATCAAAATGATGGACAATGTTAAAGTCTAACGCAACCTGTGCTCACCTTCAGTGTGTCCTGAGTGGATGGTTGAAATCAGCTCTAAAAACACAAAGAGAATCACAATCACAATGTATGATTTTCAAATAATTAATTTCCATTTTATTGCATAGAATAAGTATTTGATACAATAAAAAAATAAAAAGTGATATTTGTTACAGAAACCTTTGCTTACAATTACAGCGGTCAGACATTTCCTGTAGTTCTTGACCAGGTTTGCACACACTGCAGCAGGGATTTTGGCCCACTCCTCCATATAGGTCTTCTCCAGATCTTTCAGGTTTTGGGGCAGTCACTGGGCAACACAGAGTTTCAGTTCCCTCCATGGATTATCTATTGGGTTCAAGTCTGGAGACAGGTCTGGCTAGGCCACTCCAAGACCTTAAAATGCTTCTTACGGATCCATTCATTAGTTGCCCTGGCTGTGTGTTTGGGGTCATTGTCATGCTGGAAGACCCAGCATCCCAAAATCTGGTGATGCATGGCCCCATCCATCCTCCCCTCAATACGGTGCAGTCGTTCTGTCCCCTTTGCAGAAAAGCACCCCCAAAGCATGATGTTTCCACCCCCATGCTTCACGGTTGGGATGGTGTTCTTGCAATTGTACTCATCCTTCTTCCTCCAAACACGGCAAATGGAGTTTATACCAAAAAGTTCTATTGTAGTCTCATCTGACCACAGGACTTTCTCCCATGCCTCCTCTGGATCACGCGGATGGTCTTTGGCAAACTTCAGACGGGCCTGGACATGTGCTGGCTTGAGCGGGGGACCTTGCACGCGCTGCAGGATTTCAATCCATGACGGTGTAGTGTGCTACTAATGGTACCCATTGAGACTGTGGTCCCAGCTCTCTTCAGGTCATTGACCAGGTCCTCTCATGTAGTTCTAGGTTGATCACTCACCTTTCTCAGGATCATTGATACTCCACGAGGCGAGATCTTGCATGGAGCCCCAGTCTGAGAGAGACAGACAGTCATCTTGAATTTCTTCCATTTTTTTAATGATCGCACCAATAGTTGTTGCCTACTCACCAAGCTGTTTGCCTATTGTTCTGTAGCCCATCCCAGCCTTGTGCAGGTCTACAATTTTGTCCCTTGTGTCCTTAGACAGCTCTTTGGTCTTGCCCATAGTGGAGAGGTTGGAGTCTGATTGATTGAGTGTGTGGACAGGTGTCTTTTATACAGGTAACAAGTTCAAACAGGTGCAATTAAGACATGTAATGAGTGGAGGATAGGAGGGCTTCTTAAAGACAAACTAACAGGTATGTGAGAGCCAGAATGCTTGCTGGTTGGTAGGTCATCAAATACTTGTTTCATGCAATAAAATGGAAATAATTATTTAAAAATCATACAATGTGATTTTCTGGATTTTTTTAGATTCTGTCTTCTCTGTTATTTTAAGAATGTCTAGTTGATGGTGCTGTGATGGCAAATAAACAATGTGCAGTGTGAAGAGAAGCATTACCAGTGGTTTTCAGATCTTGTTTTGGTAGTGCTTCACGCTGAATGAGAAATGTTAGTAAAAACTAAACATAAGAATTTTATGGTGCATTTTAAGTGAAGCATGAGAAAAAGCAATATACACTGATCAAAATTTTAACGCAACACTTGTTTTTGTCCCCATTTTTCATGAGCTGAACTCAGAGATCTAAGATTTTTTCTATGCACAAAAAATGCCTAATTCTGTCAAATATTGTTCACAAATATGTCTTAATCTGTGTTAGTGAGCACTTCTCCTTTGCCGAGATAATCCACCTCACAGGTGTGGCATATCAAGATGTTGATTAGACAGCATGATTATTGCACAGGTGTGCCTTAGGCTGGCCACAATAAAAGGCCACTCTAAAATGTGCAGTATTACGGTATTGAGGGGTCTGAAAACCAGTCAGTATCTGGTGTGACCACCATTTGCCTCACGCAGTGCAACACATCTCCTTCACATAGAGTTGATCAGGTTGTTGATTGTTGCCTCACTGTGTGATTGTGCTCACTAACACAGATTTAGACAGATTTGTGAGCAATATTTGAGAGAAATAGTCCTTTTGTGCACTAAGCCAAATACATATATATGCCAAATATCACAACACATAACACCGTTTTCAAAAGGACTCTTAAGAATTATTATTGCTATTTTTGTGTTTGACCACTTAAGCACATATTCATGCTTTGACACCATATGTTCCTGTTCAGTAGCATTTAAAAACCAACATAATGTCACCACTACCCACAGTTCTCACCAAGTGAACACTAATATGCAACATTTGTATACACACTGGACAGAACAACAGGGTGTTAAAAAAGGAATGTAAAATCATTGGCTTTGAAAAAAAAGGATTAATAGTATTCTTTTTAACTGCATACTAACTGTAATAATTTATGTTTTGCAGCAGAATTATGTTTCAAAATGAAAAACACTTAATAACTGACATGTAAAACCTGATTTAACGCAGTAAAAGCTCCACAATATTTTTAAAATGAACTGTTTATGAACAGGACTCTCCAAAATAACATAAGCAACAGATTAGAGGAAATGTGTTCATTGCACATAGTAAGACTGTGGTGACAACAATAAAAACTTGAATAATAAAAGTCATGCTTTACAGTTGTACTGTATTCCGTTTATGTCTCATCTCTAGTGACTGCAATAATAATTTTTAAAAAAGTACTGCCACATGACTAAAAAAGTTAAGCTTACCTTGCTCAAGCAGACGAATAGAATTTAAATTTAAAAAGCTGTTAGGTCATGACAGTCAGCAGTGTGATTACAGCATCTCTCACAGGCAGCCATGATAACATGATGCAGCAATGAACAATAATCAGATTTAAATCAAATATTATAATTTAAATATTGGCACCCTTGGTAAATATGAATAAAGGCAGCTGTGGAAATATATGTGCATCGTTTATCCTTTTGATCTTTTATTCAAAAATTAAAAAAATTCTAACCTTTCATTGAAGTAAAAAAAATTTGAAATTGTGGGTGAAATTTTTTTCTCTAGTTCACATTGGCCACAATTATTGCCACCCAATTAATGAGTCAGTTCACCTGACTCATTTTCCATAGGGTTCAGGTCAGGGAATGGGATGGCCATGGCCATTTTGTCCTTAGTGACAGAGTTTTGTGTTTGTTTTGGATCATTGGCCCACAACATTAAAGATCCAGCTGTATATTTATATGTGGGCATTGGGTACTTTTTATCCCTGTTTGCACCAAACCCATCTTGAGTATTTCCTGCCAAATGATAATTTTTTAGTTTCATCTGACCATACAAGCCAGTCCCATTTGAAGTTCCAGTCGTATTTGACAACTAAATATGCTGTAGTTAGTTTATTTATGAGCGAGCAGGATTTAGCATGAAACCTTCCTAAATAACATGTGGTGATATAGGGGCTATTTAAACATTTTTAAGGGTTTCTGGCCCTAAGACTCAACTAATCTCTGCAGTTCTCCAGCTGTGATCCTTGTGAGTCTTTGGCCACTCAAACTCTCATCTTCACTGTGCATTATGACAATATTGACACATATCTTCTTCCAGGCATAGATTTGTTACATTTTCTGTTGATTGGAACTTCGTAATTATTGCCCTGATGGTGGGAAATGATTTGTTTTTTACAGCCACTTTCTAATTTGGCAAGCTCAGTAATGTTGTTCTGCACATTAGAACTATATTCTTTGGTTTTACACCTTGTGATGGACAAATAAGGAAATTTAGGCTTTGTGTTCCTCATATTTATAATCCTGTGTGACAGGAAGTCATGGCTGGACAATTTCATGCTCCTAGTCACACTGGTGTGCTAAAAAATGTAAATATGAATGGGAATATACTTCAATCATGAGAATTTCTAAGAGTGCCCAAAAGAAAAAAATAAAATAAATAAATAAATAACAATAATAGAGACTATTCACTATTATAATAATAAACATGTAATTATAAGAATAAAATTACAGTAAAGTTACAACATTATAGTTAATCTATTACTGTGAACAAATATATATTCACTATATACTTTTATTTTTAAAGATGAGTATTACATACATACATAATGTGTAAATGACAGTTTTAAAATAATCTGATATTTTTAGGTTTTCCAGGGACCTGAAACCAATACATTTGATATCATTGATGTCCAGAAGACAAAGTAAATATAAATAACAAACATACTCAACAGTTGGAAAGAAAGTCCCCCTCTTTTGTCAAATGATGACCTATATATGTAGGGATTTCATCACTAATATTAAGTACTGATGAATCAAATGCTCATTACACATTAAAGATTACAGAGAAATGACAGATCACTGGTCTCGACCTCCTTAACTTGAACTCATGAGCATCCTAGGATTGAAAGTTTCTTTTCTATTTTTATCCTCAGCATATATGTCAAATCACTAGATCCAGTACAGCACCTGAAAATATACAATCAAACATTTATATACTACATAGTTTCTGTAGTACCTTTACTTTAGTTCCTACAGTGTGATTTATGTTGTTTCTCTGACACTCACCTTGTTGTGTTTCCAACTACAGTCTAGTGTACATAATGTCTGAACTCTCAGTGGTTTTGCCTAGAAGATGCCAAGAATAGGAAAAAAAACTTGAATCTTCATTAAGAACAATATAATGTGTAAATTTAACCCTAGAGGTCTTTGATGTATATTACTCTTATGATTGTTTTGTTATGGAGTACCTTTATATCCATTGCTTTTTTTCTGTATCTTTGTAGACTTCAGTTCAAACTCAGCATAGACGAGTTCAGTAGGTGCATTTACACTATCTACAATGAAAAACAGAGAAAAGACACTTGTTTTAAGCTAAATTACTTAGAAATGATTTGATCTGATGCTTTAGAAAATAACTATTGTTCTGGGAAAATACAATCATGACAAATAAATAAGGGATTGTGACATGAGAAATCACATTTTCCTTGATCTTTTGATATATAAGCATTTAATAAACTGTTTAAAAAACATGTTTTAGTCTAGTTTTAGTTGACGAAAAGTCATTGCATTTTTGTCGCTGTCACGCCGTGCAGGGAATGAGGTGCCAGAGGGAGACACGTGGAGCCAGGAGTACAAAATAACACGTATTTAATAAACACCAAAACAGAAATCCAAAGATAAACAAACACAACGAAACTTTAAGACCGGACAAGGGGAATGAGAAACAAACGACTATTTAAACAGAAGCAAAGAGGAGTGGCAACTTAACCAGACAGGTGTACACAATCAAGGTAACGAAGGGGAAGTCCAAATATGGGGAAACCAAGGCAAACTGAACAAAGGGGGGAAAAACACTAGGAAAACACAGAATACTAGTCCATGATCCTGACAGTTGCTTTGTGAATCAGAATGCAAAAACGATTTTGATGTAAACATAGCTCTGCATAACATATGCAGTTCCTAGAGAGCAAAATTAATATTATGAAATAAAATTGAAATGGCAATTTTATCCTTACAACCAGAGTAGGTGCTTCTACACCCTTATTATTCAAACATCATTTCCCTCTGATTTTAGGGATAAATTATGGGTAGAGTTAGGTTTAGGGGTAGGGTTAGATCTATATTTTTGGACAATAAGGTTCCAGGATCAAAAATTATGTTGATCCATGGGCCTCATGGGTAATGACTCAGACTGACCTGACTGCAGTGTCTTGTATGTCCCTTCACTCTGGTTCTGCTCTGATATCTGACTCCTGTTCTTCTGTTGACTGACACTAGAGGGAGACCATCCACCTAATTAAACATAAAATGTTCATGCAAACATTCTCAGGAAAAAAAAAAAGGTTAAAAAAACACACACACACACACACACACACACACACACACACACACACACACACACACACACACACACACACACACACACACACACACACACACACACACACACACACACACACACACACACACAGATTTTTAACCTTCTCTATGCACAGATGTTTGAAAATACCATAGTGTTATTGATCGTAACACCTAAATTTTCACCACACAGTAAGTCTGATCAAAAACCCTGGAAGCCTTAACACTTGCTGCATCCAGGGGCGGACTGGGACAAAATTTCAGGCCGGGAAATCTCACACTCATCCAGGCCATCCCAAAAACCCACAACAAATTCTGAAACCATGGACAATAAAAAAAGTATAATCCACTGGATGGTGCCACGCAAAATAATTAAAGATTATCTCTTGAACTTCCATTTACCTTTTTATAAAAATGTAAGTATTACATTAGGACCATGTGCTATTGTTTTATCTTGCCTAAATGTCAAAACTGCTGGCCTACAATAATAGCTACATCTTGAATATATCTTTAGTAAAATCCTAATACTGAATTTTTATTGCATTATCATGGGTCATGTTTTGTCCTTAGGAAAATTAACCATGGTTTAATTAGGCCTATGGTGAAAGTATAGTAGTAACCGTGTTTTTTTTTTTTTTTTTGGCATTTTGATTACAATTTGTATAACCAGAGTTTAACTACAAATACCATTTACTACAAATACCATAAAGTGTAGCAAAACCTTTGTTAATTTGTGGTTACCATAGTTTAACTATAGTAACAATGTTTTTTGGTTTTTAGTGAAAACATGGTTAATTTTTGGAAGGGTTGTATTGTTGTTAGCCTTAGCTCCCTCTAAACGTGTTATAAAACAATGTGAATATTTGTCTGCTAAGTGCCTACTCTTTACAAGTTATGCCATTTTGTTAATTTTTCAGCAAACAGACTGATATTGATAATATTTGCAAGCAGTTTAACTAAGTAAACAAAACTAAAATAGTCTATTTACAGATGTATCTGACCTGTAAATGAAGTACTGAACAGGACAGTTTCGACTCTCTGCTCCACCTGGGCTCTCCATTATCGAGTTTTGCATTCTTTTGGCGGACACATGGCGAATTGCGTTGTCAGTCAAGACAAACCGGATTAAGATTTATTAGAGTATTATTATTGAATGGCGAATTTGGAAATAATCACTTAAGTACATTCGGCAGGCAACAGAAACAACAACAACAATATATATGAAGATAAAAAAAAAAAAAAAAAAATGGCAGCGGGCCAAATTGGCTGCCAGGTTCTCCCGATGGCCAGTCCGCCCCTGGCTGCATCCAAACTGAAATCAAATATTTTTGATGTAGCAACTTGTGCATCATACAAGTAGTGGACAAAGGATTAAGGACTCAAGTTGCTTAGATATGGAAGACATGAAAATTCAGTATTTTTTTATCAATAATTTTGAACTGAATAAATAACAAGCCTAAGATGGTCTAGCCTTCAAATAACCCTTTAAAACATTAGGAGACCAGTTAAGACCAGGTGAGGCAGAGTAAGTGTCTGCAAATGTGTCAATGAATTTAATATGGCAGATGATGAACCTTCGTTGTTTCTGTAGTGCCACAGCAGGACCAAGACAATGATCGAACATGTGACAGTCAGTCCTGCAGTCACTCCAATTATCATGGGATTGAGACTGTCAGAGGCTGTTAAGAATGAGAATCGTTAATTTTACATTAACAATTGTGCTGTAAATGATACAAGAACATTTTAACAGTGATTTTTTGGTCTACAGTCTCACCTGTGACTGAGATCCAGCTCTTGGGTGACGATCCTCTCTCTGGGTGCTTGCAGTAGTAGAAACCCTCATGTGACTCTGAGACATTAGAGATGATCATCTCTGTAGTTTGACTCTGGATGAGTGATCCATCTTTATAGAAATCAGCTCTGAGGTTTGGTAGAATCGAATTTTGATATAAACAGCGTAGAGTCAAAGTATCTCCTTCAGTCAGAGGATGAACAGGACTCTCCAGAATCACATCATCTACAGAAACAGAGAAAACATGAACTGTAAATAGTAAAAATATAATTGGTGACATAATAAAAACAGTATTCTCACGAAATTACATTTTAATGGTGCTTGCCCATTGAGTTTGTTTTTTAAGTATCAACGTGGTTTATAGTGTGTTCATAGCTGTGTGGGTTTAAAGTTTTCTGGGTGGTTGCTTACTTAGTTTGAACTAGTTATTTTAATAAGTAGTAATTAGTTTAAATGTATCTAGTGATCCCTGCACTTGGTAAACCTTTTCAGATTGTATGCTGCCTGAAAGAAACACAGACTCACAGTGTACAGTGATATTAACAGGATGACTGTTCTCTCCAGATTTAGACTGACACCAATACACTCCAGTGTCTGATGTGATGGTGGAGCTGATTGTACATTTAGATCCTGTTTGTGATCCCCACACTGATGATGAACAATCTTCCAGTCCCCAACGATCTGTGTATCTTCTCACTGTCCATCTATCAGAGTTACTCTGGTCCTTACAGCTCAGAGAGAGAGAGACAGATGTGAAGTGTTGAGATCTGCTGGGACTGATGATCAGAGAGACTGGAGGAGAAACACCTGAGAAGACAATTACAGCTGTTTAAAATTTGAACATGAAAACTGTCTTTATTAAAGTTTTACCAATCATTTAAATTAATTTGAACTTACCAGTGACCCATAGTGGTTGTTTGTTGCTGTAGGTTGTTTCATAGGCTGGGTTTCCTCTCTCTCCTCTGCACACATAAACTCCTGTGTGATTTAGAGCAGCAGAACTGACAGTGTAGTTTCCTCCAGCTCCTCTGCTGCTGTCCGAGAGCAGCTTATAATGATCAGTAATGTCTGTAAAATAATTTGTAGATTTCACCTTAATGAGCTATTTCTACTTAATTTGACACTTTTGAATTACTTCATTTACTTTTGTTTTCAAACTCAATATATTCAGGTTGATTAAAACAGGGCAACATCAAACCTTGATTTTCAGGAACTGGGGCATTTACTTCATATCTGGTCTGTAATGCTTGGACTCAGACATATTAAATATTTTGTTGATTTTAATAAAACTAGTTCATACAGAAGTTGCCACATGAAAAACACTATATCTTACCTGATGAAACAGTTTCAGTGTACCAGCTGAATGTCCAACCTGTAGAGGAGCTGTTAATCTCACAGATCAGAGTCACTGAATCTCCTTCAGTCAACCACTTCTGTAGAGAAACACTTAAAACTGCTCTCTGAACTGAAATTGAGAAATCACTCGTTAATAACATTTTAAACGTATGTGTGTTCATGAAGAGATGATCGAACTCACCTGATACTGTCAGTGTAACTGCATCACTGATGTTTGATGTTCGTGATCCTCCTCTCTCTTCTCCATAACAGGAATATTTACCTGCGTCAGACTCATTAACAGAACTTAATGTGTGTTCCTGTAGTTTACTGAAAACACTGACTGAACTGTCTTTATACCAGCTGTACTGCCAGCTAATTACTCCTTCACCACAAATGTCACATCTGAGAGTCACTGTATCTCCTCTGAATACATGTTGATCAGGTTTAATGGTCACTTTGGCTTTTGGTCTTTCTGTACAATGACAACAAAATTTCACAGTAAAAAAAAGCACATTGTTGTGATAAAAGGTTATATCAGGTTACACTGAGGTGTTTTCTAAAGCTGGTATAGTCACTTATTCAGTGCCTTATGAATCATTTTGTGCTCTCAATGCAGTTCATTATGTGAGTAAAATACTTGCCATATATTGTCACTGTTACTGGTTCACTGTAATTTGTATAATGTCCTCCTCTTCGTGCTCTGCACCTGTACTCTACTCCATCAGAGACTTTCACTGAATTGATTGTTTTAGTTGCAGCTTCAGTGAATTCAGGGTTTGAGTTTTTACTCCAGAGAAACTCCAGTTGATCCCATGACTGATTCACCTCACATCTCAGAGTAACTGAGTCTCCAATAAACAATGAACTCTGTGGCAGCACAGTCAGAGTTGGTTTGGGAATATCTGTCAATATAAAATAATTTGACGCTTTTCCCCCCAACTTTGTAAATTGTTTTCATTTTCATTTTACAGACAATGTTAGAAATAGCTGCTAGCAGCAATTATGGGGCCAAGGCCAATATTTACTTAACAAAGTGCAAAGAGTGAAAGGTCAAACTCTTCTGTGTATAAGCACTTAAAACTGCTCTGGAAGCTAAAATTGACAAATAACTTATTAAAACATGTTAACATTTGTGTGTGTATATAAAGGGATGAAAAAACTCACCTGATACTGTCAGTGTAACTGCATCACTGATGTTTGATGTTCGTGATCCTCCTCTCTCTGCTCCATAACAGAAGTATTTACCTGCGTCAGACTCAGTAACAGGACTGAATGTGTGTTCCCGTTGATCCCTGAAAACACTGACTGAACTGTCTTTATACCAGCTGTACTGCCAGCTAATGACTCCTTCACCACAAATGTCACATCTGAGAGTGACTGTCTCTCCTCTGAATACATGTTGATCAGGTTTAATGGTCACTTTGGCTTTTGGTCTTTCTGTACAATGACAACAATTCACAATGAAAACAATATGCTCTTTTAACTCTATGAACAGATACTGATTTTGTAAAACATACATGTTAAATCAGGTTAGACTGAAGTGTTGTTCTCTATAGCTGTTACAGTCAGTGATTCAGTGTCATAGATTTTTTTTTACTGTTTTCTCAGAGCAGTTCATTATGTGAGGAAAAATACTTGCCGTATATTGTCACTGTTACTGGTTTACTGTAATATGTGTAATGATCCCCTCTTTGTGCTCTGCACCTGTACTCTCCTCCATCAGAGACTTTCACTGAATTGATTGTTTTATTTGCAGCTTCAGTAGATTCAGGGTTTGAGTTTTTACTCCAGAGAAACTCCAGTGGATCCCATGACTGATTCACCTCACATCTCAGAGTAACTGAGTCTCCAATAAACAATGAACTCTGTGGCAGCACAGTCATAGTTGGTGTAGGAAAATCTGTCAATATAAAATCATTGAGAGTATTAAAGCTGTCAAAAGTACTGGTACTTCAGTACATTGATACTAATATCTTAACGATACCAGCCTTTCTGTAGTACCAGTATTACCAAGAACCTGGACAATTTGGTACCTGATGATTTCAAACACTCCCATGAGTATTTTTTCTGAAAAAGGTTTCTGTTTACAAATATTTTTTGAAGCATTAATTAGTCAATCACAGGCAAGTCCACAGTTCAAAACGCAAGTTTATAGAATTCTGTATGATTGTATATCATATCATTACAGTCATCAAAGTATAAACACAATGTGAATAAGAAATTCATTGTGCATCATATGCAGCTTTTTTGATTATAACATTAGTTTTCTCAAGAGTGCAGAGCTCAGTCACTGTTCATGGATGTGAAAATTTTTGAAAATTTGTGAGACTGTGTTGAAGATTGTGTTAGCCAATTTTGGGGGAAAAAATTGGTGGTGAAGAAAAAACAGTTAACAATATATTTTACAATCTTTGATGATAAAGACTTCAGTATTTGAAAGTTTCAGAGTCACTGAGTCTCCTTTAGTTGACCACTTCTGTGGAGAAACACTTTAAAATAAGATCAATCTGAAATGTAGAAATCACTCATTTCACGAGTTCGCTCTTACATATAATAAACGGCGTAAAAGTTAAGCGTGTTTGGCGTGCTGTCCGGGAGAGGGCTCCGAGCTCGGTAGTCATTCCCGAGCCCGGGCACTCCCCCTGCCCAGGGAGAGGGGTCCGAGCTCGGCATTTGGCCCGAACCCAATAGCGCTCCCCCAAAGTGCAAATAACTGCAGGACAGCAGCCAGATAACCCCCCAAAAAAGTTTAACTTGGCTGAAGGGATGCTGGATGTTTAGAAGTAGACAGAGTATGGGAGGAGCTTCTGCGGGCATTGTTGGGGTAGATAAAGAAGAAAGCATTTTGTGGGAGTGAAACTTGAGGCAGGAGGGAATTATGAATGGTGCTCTCGAGGGAGCGAGCATTGCTGTTGCGTGGGGAAAAAAGGCGGTGGCTGCAGCGGGGCTTTGAGTTGCTGAGCGTGAGAGGAAAAGCGGGGGCGAGCACTGCTGTGCGTAAGGGGAATAAGCGGGGGACTCCAGCGGGGGCGCGCATTGCTGCGTGTAGGGAAATAAGCGGGGGCTTTAACAGGAGCCATGCGTTGCTGAGCGTGAGAGGAAAAGCGGGGGTGAGCACTGCTGTGCATAGGGGGAATAAGCGGGGGACTCCAGCGGGGGCGCATTACTGCGCGTAGGGAAATAAGCGGGGGCTTCAACAGGAGCCATGCGTTGCTGTGCGTGAGAGGAAAAGCGGGGGCGAGCACTGCTGTGCGTAAGGGGAATAAGCGGGGGGCTCCAGCGGGGGCGCGCGTTGCTGCGCGTAGGGAAATAAGCGGGGGCTTCAACAGGAGCCATGCGTTGCTGTGCGTGAGAGGAAAAGCGGGGGCGAGCACTGCTGTGCATAGGGGGAATAGCGGGGGGCTCCAGCGGGGGCGCACATTGCTGCGCGTGGGAAAATAAGCGGGGGCTTCAACAGGAGCCATCGTTGCTGCGCATAAGGGGAAAAAAGCGGGGGCTTCGGCGGGGTCGTGCATTGCTGCGCATATGTGGGATAAGCGGGGGCTCCAGTGGGGGCGTGCATTGCTGCGTGTAGGGGAATAAGCGGGGGCTTCAACAGGAGCCAGCGTAGCTGCGTATAAGGGGAATAAGCGGGGGCTCCAGTGGGGGCGTGCATGCTGCGTGTATTGGAAATAAGCTGGGGCTTCAACGAAAGCAAGATGTCCCATGGAAAAGGGACGCAGAGGGGATGGTTGAAGCGGGCTAGAGATGGCGTGGACGGGGGTGGGCTGGCGCTAAAACGGGTTGGCCGATTAGGGTTTGATGGGTTTCCTTGATGAAAGCACGATCTGATCGGATGTAGCTTTTGAAAGCTTCTGATGACCACCGGCCGAGCGCTTGGATCTGCTGTTGGGAGAGGCCTTTTTGAGCGGCTGTGGTTGCTGCGCCTATGCGGAATGAATGGCTGGAGAAATTGTCAGCTGGGGTGCCAGAGAGAAGCAAGATGGATTTAAGGTGCTTTTGGAACCAGAAGCGTGTGGCGGGGCGGTTGGAGTCATCTGTAAAAAGAGGGTCGGAGGGGAGTCTGGATTGGGATTTCCTGAGCTGAAGGAAAGCTAGGAGGGTTTGGAAAGGTTGGAGGGGTGATTGAAGGTTAAAGATATATATGAAATGGCCTTTCTTAGTTTGGTCTGTCTTACTTTGCTTTATGAAGTAAGAGATGGTTTCACCGTCTAGAACTGCTAGATCGGAGATGGTAGAGTGGATGGCTGGGTTGAAGCCAGATGTAATGGCGAGCTCAGAGCATCTGAGGAAACCGAAAAAAGCCAGGATAAACATTGCGTCTAATGTGCGGGCGGTATGGATGGAATGGTAACATTTACGGAGGGTGGAGATGCATTTGGTCAGTATCTTTAGGGTGATGGGTTGTCTGGGGTCTGGGCGGCTGGGCTGGGTTTTTTGTATACCTTTGATTAGGAGGGATGTATGAGAATTGGTTATATGGGGTGAAGGTGAGCCATATAACAGTTTGTGGAAAAACTGGACTCCGCTTAGGTATCCTTTAATAGAACTGGCTTGGAGGTTTTTATTAGAGTTGAGATGGGAGATAAATGAGGTGACGGTAAGCAGGAAAAAATCAGGGAAAAATCAGGGAAAGGTAAACTGTAGGCGGAGTGGAACGTTTTAAAGCATTTCCATGCTGTAAGATAGGATTGGAGAGTCCTAGGGGAGACTGCTTGGAGAATGGAATTGATGGATGCTTCGAGAAGAGGCCTCAGAGGGAGGTTTACGGGAATATCAGTTCTGAATAAGGAGGGACTGGGGTTGGGAGCGGGTCCGCCTCTGGAGCCAGCGATCTGAATTTCTAAAAAGCAAAACGAGAGAGAGTCAGTTATGGAAATGCGGTCCTCAAGGGCGTGGGCGGAGGAGGAGAGGGAGAGGAGGTTGGAGATAAAGGGGCGGCCTTGAGGGATGATGCGCATCGCGAAATTTAGATGACCCAGAACGGATAACAGCTCGTGTTTTGAACAGCTAGAGTTTGTTAACAGAGTGGAGGCTACCAGAATCGTCCTGTCAATTTTTTCTTTGGGTAGGGAAGCCAGGAATTTTTGGGAATCTAAATTGATGCCCAAAAATTCGATGGAAGTGCTAGGACCCTCGGTTTTGTCTTGGGCGAGGGGAATCCCGAGCTCTGAGAAAAGCTTTTGAGTTGTCAAGAGGTGTGCGGCTGGGACGGAGTCTGGGGGTGAGATGATTAAGAAATCGTCTAAAAGATGGATCAGATAGGGTAAGTTGTAATTGTTTGGAGAGGATCCAGCAAATTGCCTCCGACAGCGTGTCGAAGATTTTAGGACTGCTTTTGCAACCGAATGTAAGGCAGACAGCGAAGTAGAATTCATTCTCCCAGCGGATGCCAAGTAAGTGCCAGAAATCTGGGTGGATGGGCATTACTTTGAAGGCAGAAGTAATGTCGACTTTGGCCAACCAAGCGCCACAACCTGCCTTTTTAATCAGGGTGGTGGCTTGGTCGACGTCGTGATAGTGGAGAGAAAACTCTTTGAGCGGAATGAGGCTGTTAATGCTAGGGAATGGGGAATTATGCGGGGATGAGAGATCGATTATGAGGCGTTTTTTGCTTGAGAATTTTCTGGTGGCAACGCCGATGGGGCTGACTCAATAGATGCTAAAGGGAGGGACAGAAAAGGGGCCTATCATGAAATTTAAGTCTATTTCTTTTTTGATTAGGCCGTCCACTATTTCGGGTTCGGTGAGAGCGGAGTGGAGTGGAGATTTGGGCAGATGAGGTTTTGGGAGGGGAGGCTCAGGACGCCGGGGTGGAATCCATGTGTGAGACCTGAAAGAAAATAACGTACGACATGAGGGTCAGGGTGATGAAGCAATTCAGCAGATAAGCGGGAAACATTGACAGGAGTCGATAAATATCTTTTTTGATTTTTATTTGCAGCTTTATGGACAGGACAAACCAGACGTGCATGAGTGCCGCCACAAAAATTGCACACATGCATGAAACGACAGCGCTGTCTGGTGCACCTGCCGCTGTTGCAGTCGGTGCAGACTTGGTTGCCGGAGGAAGAAGGGCGGCGGCGAAGTGTGGGAGTAGGGGTAACTGGGGTCTCCATGAGACGCGGGACATAGCTCGTGGATTTGGGTTGGGATGGTTCGGGGCAGGGAGGAATAGATGGATTGCTGAAAGGGCAGTTGGAGGTGGGGTGGGAAAAAGAACGGCAAACCGCGCAAGAAATGTTGCGGCAGCCCAGGAACACTCTGTTATGGAGGTCGGTGTCCAGAGCCCCCCAATAAGGACACTGGTTCCACTGGGCTACGCGGATGGCACATTTTGCGGCGAACATCTTATAGTACGTGTAAAAGAGGGAACCTCCATATGACAGGGCGAGTTCAGCGACTATTGAGAGATAGTCGCTGAGCTCGCGTCTCCTGTGGGGAAAGATGGTGCAGATGACTTCTGCGTAACGGGTGAAGGCGATGGTAAACTCTGCAAATGACAGAATGCGTGACTGGACGGGTGCTGAATTTTTTAAAGTGACTGAGAAATCGCCACAGTTGATTTGGCGATCGGCAGGGTGAGGGTAAGATAGGTGACAAGAGGGTAAAAAGATCAACATCCGCACCTGCCAGTATCTGGGTTCTGATGGAGTTGGAGGGGCTGGAAGGGGTGTGGCTGAGGCCAATGAGAAGGGAGCACGGGCCTGAGGAAGAGGGAAAGTGGCTGCGGGGACTGATAGTGGCAGTAAGCCTGAGCTGCGGCCGTCTCCTGGAACGGAAAAGAGAGGGGGGAAAAGAAGGGGAATAGAGCGGGGGAATGCTCGTGCTATGAGCGGAAGGCGGTGCTGCGGGCCATGGGAAGGGGAGAGAAAGGAGAGGCAAAAGTTGAGGACGGGAATCGGCCGCTGGAGTGGGCGAGCTCATGCTACTGCAGCGGCTTGTAGAGGCGATGGCCGGCTCTCTGTCGGCATGAGCAGCGAGCTTCCGCTTCGAAGATCGAGCAGGATGGCAGTGGCTGGTGACTGCGGTGTCCGGGGCGTGGCCCGAGCTCGGTGACAGCCTTCTGCTGCGTCCTGATGTGGAGTAGGGGGCACTGCGGCCCAAGCGCGCTCTGCCTGAGGCCCTGGAAGGAGGAGTAGATGTAGGCTTTTCCTGCGGTTGGAGAGAAGAATAGAGGGCGAGGAGATCCGCTTTGGAGGAACGGCGTTGGAAAACGACGCCGGCGCTGGTGAGCGCCTTGCGGAGCTCAGCTACGGTCCATTTTTCCTTGGCTGGGGCGCCGGAGAAGGCTGAAGCGTAAGAGGATGCTGGGGAAGATGCCCGACGCCTGGAAGGTGGTGGAGACGGCGTAAGCTGGCGTCCCCGCGATGCAGCCGCGGGCTCGGTTGATGGATCCTGCGGAGCGCTGGTGGCCTGAGCGGCAACCAGGATGGAGGCTGGAGGAGCTGCAGGATTATCAGCATCTGAGGAATGATCCTCGGAAGACGTGTGTATCTCGGACATATGTGACCCTGGACCACAAAACCAGTCATAAGGTTAAATTTTACAAAACTGAGATGTTTACATCACATGAAAGCTCAATAAATAAGCTTTCTATTGACGTATGTTTTGTTAGGATAGGACAATATTTGGCCGAGATACATCTATTTGAAAACCTGGAATCTGAGGGTGCAAAAAATCAAAATACTGAGAAAATCACCTTTAAAGTTGTCCAAATTAAGTTCTTAACGATGCATACTACTAATCAAAAATTACATTTTGATATATTTATAGTAGGAATTTTGCAAAAAATCTTCATGGAACATGATCTTTACTTAATTTCCTAATGATTTTTGGCATAAATGAAAAATCAATAATTTTGACCCATACCATGTATCGTTGGCTATTGCTACAAATATACCCCAGCGACTTAAGACTGGTTTTGTGGTCCAGGGTCACATATTACGACGATTGGGAGTGCCAATGCTGAAAATCGGAGATAAGTGAAGGTAGGACTGCTTGGCTATTTAAAGGGACTGTAGTGATTGGATAGGGAGTGTGATTGCTGATGGTGAATTGGCCGTGTTAATTATCTGCGTGAGCTCCTCCCGAAATTTGTTAACAAAACATCACTAAAAACATGTTAAAAGTTTGTCTGTTTATAAAGAGATAATCAAACTCACCTGATACTGCCAGTGTTACTACATCACTGATGTTTGATGTTCGTGATCCTCCTCTCTCTACTCCATAACAGGAATATTTACCTGCATCAGACTCTTTAACAGAACTGAATGTGTGTTTCTGTAGTTCACTGAAAGCACTGACTGAACCGTCTTTATACCAGCTGTACTGCCAGCTAGTGACTCCTTCAGCATAAATGTCACATCTGAGAGTGACTGTGTCTCCTCTGAATACATGTTGATTAGGTTTGATGGTCACTTTGGCTTTTGGTCTTTCTGTACAATGACAACACAATTTCACAGTAAAAAAAAGAAAAAAAGAAAAAAAAAAAGAAGAAGAGCACATTACTGAATAAAAACAGTTGTTTTACTGTAAAACATGCTATTTATCAGGTTAGACTGAAGTGTTGTCTTGTCTATAGCTGTTAGTGTCACTAATTCAGTGCCTTATGAATTATTTTAATTGTGTTCTCAAAGCAGTTCATTTTGTGAGCAAAATACTTGCCGTATATTGTCACTGTTACTGGTTCACTGTAATGTGTGTAATGTCCTCCTCTTTGTGCTCTGCACCTGTACTTTCCTCCATCAGAGTCTTTCACTGAATTGAGTGATTTAGTTGCAGCTTCAGTAGATTCAGGGTTTGAGTTTTTACTCCAGAGAAACTCCAATTGATCCCATGACTGATTCACCTCACATCTCAGAGTAACTGAGTCTCCAATGAACAATAAACTCTGTGGCAGCGCAGTCAGATTTGGTTTGGGAATATCTGTCAATATAAAGTAATTTGGATTTGAGACCGTTTTTCCAACAGAAAATCTTGTCCCTTTATCTGGTAAATAGTTTGTGCATTTTTATTTTACAGACATTGTATAAAAATATAGCTGCTAGCAGCAATTATAGGGCTAAGTCCAGTATTTACTGAACACAACGCAAAGAGTGAAAGGTCAAACACTTCTGTGAATAAGCTCTTGAAACTGCTCTGGGAACTAAAATAGACAAATAATTTATTAAAGACATGTTTACATTTGTGTGTGTATATAAAGGGATGATCAAACTCACCTGATACTGTCAGTGTAACTGCATCACTGATGTTTGATGTTCGTGATCCTCCTCTCTCTTCTCCATAACAGGAGTATTTACCTGCGTCAGACTCATTAACAGAACTGAATGTGTGTTTCCGTTGATCCCTGAAAACACTGACTGAACTGTCTTTATACCAGCTGTACTGCCAGCTAATGACTCCTTCACCACAAATGTCACATCTGAGAGTCACTGTCTCTCCTCTGAATACATGTTGATCAGGTGTAATGGTCACTTTGGCTTTTGGTCTTTCTGTACAATGACAACAATTCACAATGAAATATGCTCTTTTAACTCTATGAACAGTTACTTGATTGTAAAACATACATGCTAAATCAGGTTAGACTGAAGTGTTGTTCTCTATAGCTGTTATAGTCAGTGATTCAGTGTGTCATGGAATAATTTTTTATTGTTTTCTCAGAGCAGTTCATTATGTGAGGAAAAATACTTGCCATATACTGTCACTGTTACTGGTTTACTGTAATATGTGTAATGATCCCCTCTTTGTGCTCTGCACCTGTACTCTCCTCCATCAGAGACTTTCACTGAATTGATTGTTTGATTTGCCGCTTCAGTAGATTCAGGGTTTGAGTTTTTACTCCAGAGAAACTCCAGTGGATCCCATGACTGATTCACCTCACATCTCAGAGTAACTGAGTCTCCAATAAACAATGAACTCTGTGGCAGCACAGTCAGAGTTGGTGTAGGAAAATCTGTCAATATAAAATCATTGAGAGTAAATAAATTGTCAATAGTTCTGGTACCTCAGTCTGTTGATACTGAAATCTTAACAATACCAGCCTTTCTGTAGTACCAGTATTACCAAGAACCTGGACAATTTGGTACCTGATGATTTCAAACAATCTCATGAGTATTTTTCTGAGCACTCTGTGAAGAGTGTCAAAGGTTTCTGTTTACATGTTTTTTTTTTTTTTTGGTTTTTGTAGTCAATCACAGACAAGTCTGCTGAGCCTGTGAATGCGATGGCCAATAAAAGATGCATTAGTTATTGAGAATCGATTGAGAATTGAAACAGTTCAAAACTCAAGCTTATAGAAATCTGTGTTCTTTTGAATCCTTTCATTAAAATCATAAAAGTATAAACGCAATATGAATAAGATATTCATTGTGCATTATATGCAGCTTTTTTGATTATAACAACATTAGTTCCCTTCCGGAGGGAACTCTACGCTGCGTCCTGGTGGACACTATGGGAACTGCCTTCAGCGTTACCGGTTCTGAATCTCTTATAGAACAACGACAATGAACTTGACATTGGCCGGCGCCAGCCTATGACATCATAACAAGGCGCCTACTAGTATAAAAGGGGCGCTTGTGAATACATCAACCATCTTTTTGTCCTTCAGACTGACCTTGTTCTAAGCGTGAGTAGAATGATGATTCCTAGAGTAAACAGTTCATGTTTAGGCCAATTTCTCACAGTTCTATCTTGGGAAGTTCTAGTAGCTTGAGGCTCCTTTGAGCCTCGCTATTTACACTAAGGCGTAATGTAGCAGGTCTTCCCTTGGCGAAAGCCCTGTGTTGGACCTCCAGAAGTTCATTTGAACTCTGTGTAGACGCTTAAAACTCTGTCCAGGTGGTATTTTTAGTATGCAGACTCTGCTGAGCCTCATTACTATACTGAGGTTGAGTGTAGTTAGGTCTCCCCTCATTTTTAGTGAGCTGTGTTGTTCTAAGACCTCCACTCCTAGATTTTCCTGCCACGGTGAGCGTTGCCAGGCCTCTTCGAGTCGAGAATCGCTCTGCTGAAGCCTCTAAAACTCCACTAAGGCGATTTTTTGCTCTGCATAATTAATCGCCTTGAGGTGTTGGGTGTGGTCAGGTCCCTTCCCTTTGATTATTGTACTCATACAAGTGAGACCTCCACTCTTAGGAGTTTCCCCCCTTTCAGAGCGAGATTGGTCGGAGTGTTGTTAGGCCTCTAGAGTCTTTCTGCTGAAGCCTCCACTCTTGAGTGCTGCTGATTAGGTCTCCTCTCGCCTATTTGCGTTATGATGAAGATCTTGCTCTCACGGTCTTTCCTCTGGCCTAGACTGAGAGCTGTTAGACGTATTTCTCACAGTGAGAATCATCTAGCTGCAGCCTTCGCTCTGTAGAGCTCCACTCAGGTAGTTTATGTAGGCTGTTTAGCTTTACTAACTGCCTCTAGTGTTGAAGCTTTAGATATGAGTGTCGTCAGGCCTCCTCTCGTTTTAGAGAGTCTTTTTGCTGAAGCCTCCACTCTTGAGTGTTGCCGATTAGGTCTCCTCTCGCCTATTGGCGTTATGATGAAGATCTTGCTCTCACAGTCTTTCCTCTGGCCTAGACTGAGAGCCGTTAGAGGTATTTCTCAGTGAGAATCATCTAGCTACAGCCTCCGCTCTGTAGAGCTCCACTCAGGTAGTTTATGTAGGCTGTTTAGCTTTACTAACTGCCTCTAGAGTTGAAGCTTTAGATATGAGTGTCGTCAGGCCTCCTCTCGTTTTAGAGAGTCTTTCTGCTGAAGCCTCCACCCTTAAGTGCTGGTGTTAGGTCCCCTCTCGCCTGTGGCGTTTTGCTGAGGACCTTTGCTTTCACCTTTGCTTTTTTCCTTACAGTCTAGACTGAGAGCTGTTAGACCTTTTTTTTCATTTGAGAAATCTTCTAACTGCAGCCTTTGCTCTTGGGAGCTCCACTTAAGTAGTTCATGTTGGCTCTGTGAGCTTTACCAACTGCTTCTAGTGTTGAGCGTGGCTAAATATCCGCTCCTGAGAGCTCTTTACACTGAGGATTGAACGTTGTCAGGCCGCCTCTCATTTAGAGAGTGTTTTTGCTGAAGCCTCCACTCTCCTTAAGCTCCGCTTCTAGTACACAGGTCTACTGTGAGCTAGGGGTGGGACGATACAGGTAACTCACGATTCAATTCTGTGGCGATATGTGGCCCACGATAATGATAATATCACGATTCACGATATCTACGATATTCAATATATTGGAAGAAATTTCATCAACGATATATCACGATATATGTGACTGAAAAAGAAAAAATACCCATAATAAGGAAATCTTATGCATTTATTAATGCCAACATTTCCAACACTGCAAAGAAATACACATTTGCATAATAACTCACTGCCTCCTGGTCTTAAATGTAAACACTGTACAGCTAGACAGATAAAAGTGCCTGAACATTAAAAAACAACATGAACATTAACTAACATGTGTAAACCATGATACTGAAACGTCAGTAGTAAGTTACTGTAAAGTGCTTTATGTTAACCTGGACAGTGGTCTCATCAAGGCATATTCTTCTTGAGGAACACTAACGCCCGTTTCACACATCCGAATGCAGTGCGTATGCAGTCCGTGTGCGTTACGTATGCGATGCAGAAGCAGCACGGACTCGTTTTGCTTTCACACAGGACACGTTTGCAGTCCGTTCCTGATCTGCAGCTGTTTACCACAAACACACCATTTATCCGTTATTTTGATTTCAAATACAAACATGCTTTTTCAGCATTGTGATACTCTTTTATCACAGTACACTAATACAATACTGGATATATTCACGTTTAAACTCAACGTATTATAAACAACGTATTATTCAATGCACTTGAATGCACTTGCACACCGCTTCTGGGACGTACTGCCGGACAGCAACCGCGTGCAGTGTGAACGCTCTAATCCGTTAACATGGGTGCGGAAAAAAATACTCAACGCATACGCACTGCAGACGGAGTATGTGTGAAACAGGCGTAACTGATCAGCATGCTCAACTAGCGGGTGCGTCTTTGATTTGTTTTTCGTTAATTTCCGCCATTCTTCTCACTTCTCTTTTTTCTGCGCTTCATCTCTGTTGTTGTTAGATAACTTGTGTTCTTCACTGGCCGCTGCTTCCGCCAATTTACCCCTATTTACTCGAACAGCGCCCCCCGCAAACAGAATGGTAGATATTGGGTAGTGACAGTGACACTGACGACGGGTAAATTAATCATTTTGTGTTGTAATAAAATATCGATATTGGCCGTTAGTGTATCGATTATTTATTGCGACAGAGAGCACAACAATATATTGCAATATCGATTTTTTTTCCCACCCCTATTGTGAGCCTTGCTACCATTATGAGACATTGTATGGTGGCCCTCGCTCAGCTTTGGGCCCCTTCTAAAACCCACATGAGTGGTGAGTACTCACGTAAAGCTTTGAGCACTCTCTAAAACCCACATGAAGTGGTAAGTGCACACGCAAAGTCTCTGGGCACTTTCTTAAATCCACATGAGTGGTAAAGATTCCCCCCTGAAGGTTGGGTTCTTTTCTAAAATCCTATATGGTATGGGTTACGCAGTATTTCTCCGTTCCCATTCTAGAGCTGGTTCTAAAAAACCCTGGTTTTTCCCAACTTTGTCTCGGTAGCACAGTGTTTCAGGTCTCCTCTCGTTCCGAGAGTCATTGTATTGAGACCTTCACTCTCTAAGAGCTCATTTTTAGACCCATTCTCACAGTATGCTAGCTGGTAGGCCTCATTGAGCCTCGCTAACTATCCTTGGTACTGTGCTGAGAGCCCCTCTGCCAAGGCTGAGTGTTGTTAGGCTTTCTCTCTTTAGAGATTCTTCTTGAAGCCTCCACTCTACAGAGTCCTATATGTAGACTCTTAAGTAAGTTTGGTACTTCCTAAGCGTTGAGTGTAGCCAGGTCTCCCCTCAGTGAGGGTTACCATCTTGAGACCTCCACTCTTGAGCTTCTCTACAGTGATTAATAAGGCCTCTTGTGAGCAAACTGCTACCATCGTAGACATGGTTTCCCACGCCAAAAGCCTGGGCACCTCCTCAAATCCACAATAGTGGTGAGTACTCACATGAAGCTTTGAGCACTCCCTAAAACCCACATGAAGTGGTAAGTGCACACGCAAGTCTCTGGGCACTTTCTGAAATCCACATGAGGGATAAAGTTTCCCCCCTGAAGGTTGGGTTCTTTTCTAAAATCCTATATGGTATGGGTTACACAGTATCTCCGTTCCCATTCTAGAGTTGGTTCTAAAACCTCTGGTTTTTCCCACTCCATTTTGGTAGTATGGTGTATCAGGTCTCCTCTCCGTGAGAGTCGTTTGACCGACACTCTTGAAAGAGCTCACTTATTAGGCCCATTCTCACATGACAGCTGGTAGGCCCCTTCCTGGCCTCGCTAACTATCCTTGGTGGAGTGCTAATACTACCACTCACCAAGACTGAGTGTTGTCAGGCTTTCTCTCTTCAGAGATTCATTATGCAGCCTCCACTCTATAGAGCCCTGCTTTCAGCATGTGAGCTCTCCTGTGAGTCTTGTTACTTCCAAGCGTTGAGTGTAGCCAGGTCTCCCCTCACTTAGAGGGTCATCATACTGAGACCTCCACTCTTAAGAGCTTCCCGTAGGATTGAGCATTGTCAGGCTTCCTCTCATTTTAGAGAGTCTTCTGTGAAGCCTCCGTTCTCCAGAAGCTTCGCTTCCAGTACTTCCAAGCGTGAGTGTCGCCAGGTCTCCCCTCACCGAAGGGTTATTATTGGAGACCTCCACTCCTAAGAGCTAGTGGATTGAGCGTTGTCAGGTTTCCTCTCATGTTAGAGAGTTTTCTATGAAGCCTCCGTTCTCCAGAAGCTCCGCTTCTAGTACTTTCAAGCGTGAGTGTAGCCAGGTCTCCCCTCACTAGAGGGTTATTATTTGAGACCTCCACTCTTTAAGAGCTCTCCAAAAGCTCCGCTTCCAGGCTTTGCTGCAGCCTGAAATAATATATGGTGTTTTTCCCTCGCTATGCTCTGGGCACCTCCTCAAATCCACAATAGTGGTGAGTACTCACGTGAAGCACACGCAAGTGCACACGCAAAGTCTCTGGGCACTTTCTTAAATCCACATGAGTGGTAAAGATTCCCCCCTGAAGGTTGGGTTCTTTTCTAAAATCCTATATGGTATGGGTTATGCAGTATTTCTCCGTTCCCATTCTAGAGTTGGTTCTAAAAACCCCTGGGTTTTTCCAACTCCACTCCAGACAACACTATTTAGGATTGAGTGTTGCTAGGCTTCCTCTCATCTAGAGAGTCTTCTTGTTGGAGCCTCCACTCTCCTGAGAAACTCCACTTAGGTGGTTCTATTGCTTAGGTTCTTGGAGCCTCATGAATCACCTCCAGTGTTGAGTGTAGTTAGGTCTCTGACCTCCACTCCCAGAGTTCCATGCAAGCACAGAGTGTTGCCTGGCTTCCTCTCGTTTAGAGAGTCTTTCTGGAGCCTCCGCTCTTCAGAACCCCCGCTTAGTATGAAGACTTAGTGGTAAGCTTCACTACTTTCTGTAGCGGTGAGTGTAGTTAGGCCTACTCTCGCTTAGAGAATCAGGTCTCCACATCTAGGAGTTCTGTGCTTGGGTAGCCGAGCTAGCCATGACGTCGGCCCAAGCGATTCTCGCTGGTAGTGGGGGGTGATGTTCCTTCTTGACTCCTCAATCAGTCAGTTGTTCACTTATCCCTCAGCATGGCAGCGTTGGTATAGACGTTCCCATAGTGTCCACCAGGACGCAGCGTAGAGTTCCCTCTGGAAGGGAACGTCTAGGTTACGTATATAACCCTGGTTCCCTGAGGACAGGGAACGAGATGCTGCGTCTCGTAGCCATGCTTCGGGCCCCATTTACGTCTCCGTCAGACAAAAAGATGGTTGATGTATTCACAAACGCCCCTTTTATACTAGTAGGCGCCTTGTTATGATGTCATAGGCTGGCGCCGGCCAATGTCAAGTTCATTTTCGTTGTTCTATAAGAGCTTCAGAACCGGTAACGCTGAAGGCAGTTCCCAAAGTGTCCACCAGGACGCAGCATCTCGTTCCCTGTCCTCAGGGAACGTCTTGGGTTACGTATGTAACCCTGGTTCCCTGAGGGAACGAGACACTGCGTCATCAACGCTTTGGGGAATGCCATTGGCGAACCCGCCTCTGAATCAGTCTGTAGCCAATAGAACGACGGGAGTGACGTCACCGGCGCGGTGACGTCAGCGACCAGGAAGTATATAAGCACGTGCGTTTCAAACCGGCTTCAGCTTCCAGGAATGAAGCGATGCGCGGCAGGAATGCGGGAATTATGGTCAGAGATGCAGTGTCTCGTTCCCTCAGGGAACCAGGGTTACATACGTAACCTGAGACGTTCCCTTCCGGGAACTCAACACTGCGTCATCAACGCTTTGGGGAACGATATACCAACTATCCATAATTCCAAGTTCCTGCCCAGTGGTGTTTGTCTGGGAAAGGAAAAAGGAAAGCGTTGCTTCTGGTGGATCAGGCCAGGAAGAGCTCTCTGCCTGGGGTTACCAGGACGAGAGAGAATATCCCTCTGTCTGGGGGACCAGCCCAGAGCGAGAGGGCAGTGCCAGAAGATACTTACCTGAGGGGCACTGATGGTTCTCCGCCTGGGAAACTGCCAGTACGCGAGAAGTATTACACCTCTGTCCAGAATAATGCCAGAGCAAGAGGGAGATGGTATATACCTCGGCCCTCGGGCTCACAAGGAAGGGAGAGCTCCGCCTGGGAAACTGCCAGGACGCGAGCGGAATCACATCTCTGCCTAGGACGCACCCAGCGAAGAGGAAGAATTATGTGTACCTCGGAGCTCAGCCACGCGAGGAAATAGTCCAAACTCCGTCTGGGGAACAGCCAGCACGGGAGGGACTGGATTGGCTCCGCCTGGAAAACTGCCAGGACGCGAGTGGGATTACATCTCTGCCTGGGAAACTCCCAGCGAATAGGTATCTGATCCGCCTCGGCCCTCGGGCACACGAGGAAAGAGAGTCCACCTCTGTCTGGGGACCAGCCAGACGTAGAGGGACAAGAGGTGTCTGGGGGTACCAGAACACCAGGTTGCTTCGCCTGGGAAACTGCCAGGAGGCAAGCGGTATTACATCTCTGCCTGGGACGTACCCAGCGAAGAGGGATAAACCTCGGCCCTCGGGCTCACGAGATTTTGGTCATACACCCCAGTCTGGTCACCAGCCAGAGAGGGGGTTCTCCTCGGCCCTCGGGCACACGAGGAGAAAAGGTGGTCCTTTGTCGGGGCGTACCCGGATCAAGAGGGACCCAAGTGGTGCCTGGAAACTTCTGGCCAGGGCACTGGAATGGCTCCGCCTGGAAACTGCCAGGACGCGAGTAGAATTACATCTCTGCCTGGGACGCGCCCAGCGAAGAGGGAATGTAAAACACCTCGGCCCTCGGGCTCACGAGGTGGAGGCCTCTGTCTGGTGACCAACCAGACCGAGAGGAAGGAGTTGTCCTCGGCCCTTGGGCACACGAGGAGACAATAGTCCTTTGTCGGGGCGCACCCGGACAAGAGGGACACAAATAGTGCCTGGAAGCTCTGGCCAGGACACTGACATGGGCTCCGCCTGGGAAACTGCCAGGACGCGAGCGAAATTACATCTCTGCCTGGGGGGCACCCAGCGAAGAGGGAACTTCTACCTCGGCCCTCAGGCTCACAAGGTATAACTCCTGTCAGCTTAGGACAGAGGAGCCAGGAGTGCCTCGTAGGTCTAGCTCGTAGAACCTAACAAAGGTCAAAGGTGTAGACCAACCCGCACTGCAGATGTCCTGGATAGGGACACCTGCCATCAGAGCTTTCGAGGCTGCCATGCCTCGAGTAGAGTGAGCCTTGACGACCATCGGTGATGGGAGGCCAGAGGACTCATAGGCAGTAGTTATGGCATCTACGATCCATCTACTGATAGTCGGTTTCGTTGCAGGGAGCCCCCTCTTAGGGGGACCGTAACAGACCAACAGTTGCTCGCACTGGACACATACAATTATACTTCCGATGGTCGCTCTCCACGAATGGAGGAGGATAAAAGGCCTGCAGGGTGACTGGCTGTGGTACTGCTGTCGGTACCTTCGGTACGTACCCGGGTCTAGGGTAGAGGAATGCTTTGGCCAAACCAGGTGCAAAGTCAATATATGAAGGGGCCACTGAAAGGGCCTGAAGGTCTCCTACTCTCCTCAGAAAAGTAAGAGCCAACAGCAGCGCCGTCTTAATAGTAAGGAAGCGATCTGAAATCTCCTCTAAGGGCTCGAACGGAGGCCTACAGAGGGCTTCAAGTACCACAGCGAGATCCCACGTGGGGATTCTAGGGTTCACCCGAGGCCTCAACCTGAGTGCACCGCGAAGGAACCGTATGACCAGGGGGTTCTTACCCAGTGACAGACCACCAAGAGGGGCGTGGAAGGCCGATAAAGCCGCCACGTAAACCTTCAAGGTGGAGTGGGCTAACCTGGTGGAGAAGCGAGACTGCAGGAACTCCAGCACTGTACCAACCAGGCAGTGAACTGGGTCAGCGTGTCGCTCTCTACACCATGAAGTGAAGAGTTTCCACTTCAGGCCATAAAGTTTCCTTGTAGAGGGAGCTCTAGAGTGAAGGATGGTCTCAGCAACCTTGGTTGAGAGACCCTCACTTATGAGATGCGCCCCCTCAGGGGCCACACCCATAGCTTCCATTTCTCTGGGTGGGGGTGGCAGATTGTGCCTGACTCCGTACCGACGTACTCTTTCTAGAACTCCCGGGAGCAGAGCGAACGGGGGAAAGGCATACAGACGAAGCCTCGGCCACGTCTGTACCATGGCGTCCAGCCCAAGTGGAGCTGGAGGCACTAGAGAGTACCAGAGGGGACACTGTCTCTTGAGTCGCAAAGAGGTCCACCTGAGCCTGGCCAAACACTCTCCATATCTGCTTCACCACCTGTGGGTGAAGCATCCAATCCCCGGGCTTTACTTTCCCCTGCCTCGACAGGACGTCTGCCCCCACGTTGAGATACCCAGGAATGTGAACTGCACTCAGTGAGAGGAGTTTCCCCTGGGACCATAGGAGGATATGGGACGCCAGCTTGAATAAGGGGCGTGACCGCACACCTCCCTGGTGGTTGATATAATAAACCACTGCTGTGTTGTCGGTGCGGACCAACACATGGCGGTTTCTCAGGTCTGGGAGGAAATGCCTCAGAGCCTTGAAAACCACCAGCATCTCCAGGCAATTTATGTGCCACGAGAGGTGCTGACTGGTCCACAGGCCAGAGGCCGAGCGGCCACTCATGACCGCTCCCCACCCGGAGAGGGATGCATCTGTCGCTAGCGTGACGCGGCGACACGGAGCTCCCAGAACCGGGCCCTGAGACAGAAACCAAGGTTTCTTCCACATGTTCAAGGCACGAAGGCATCGCCGCGTGACCTTGATCTTGCGGAAAGGATTTCCCCTCGGGGAAAAACCCTTGGTCTTGAGCCACCACTGTAGGTATTACGTTGGCTGCTGCTGCCATAAGACCTAACAGTACTTGAAACTGTTTGACAGTGAGTGACAGGCCTAGCTTGACCGCATTTACTGCAGTAAGGATCGACTCGATCCGAGCAGGAGACAAACGTGCCTGCATCGTGGTCGAATCCCATACGACACCTAGATAAGAGGTTCTCTGTAATGGAGACAGCACACTTTTCTTGGTGTTGAGTCTCAACCCCAAAGCTTCCATGTGAGCGAGAACAACATCTCGATGCTGAACCGCTAACTGTTCTGAGCTGGCTAAAATCAGCCAGTCGTCTATGTAGTTGAGTATACGGATGCCCTGGAGTCGCAGAGGAGCCAGAGCAGCATCCATACACTTTGTAAAAGTTCGGGGTGAGAGTGCTAGGCCGAAAGGAAGAACTCTGTATTGGTAAGCTTTGCCCCTGAAAGCGAACCTGAGAAACTTCCTGTGCTGAGGAAGGATGGAGACGTGAAAGTACGCATCTTTGAGATCTATCGTGACAAACCAGTCCTCGGACCTGATTTGAGACACGACCTGTTTGACAGTTATCATACTGAACTTCAGTTTTCTGACTGAGCGGTTCAGTTGTTGTAGAAATGGGCACCATATAATGTGAACCCCATTTCCCCCCGAGAGGGGCTGCCTTCAACGGCCCTGAGCCACAGCAGTCAGGGCCGTTTAGCCGAGGACCTCTTCGACTGAAGCACGACCCTCAGGTCGGGCCTAGTCTTAGAAGCCCCCGACTTGGGGTGCTGCTTACCCCGCCCCCTTGATCTGTCAGGAGGGGTGCGGGTAGCAACGCTCGCTTTCTGCGCCTCGCGGCGTGAGGAGCTGGTACGCGGCTGGGGCTGCTCCCGTCCAGCAGCCCCAGAGGAAAAGACACGGCGAGGGAGTTATTGCTGGAAAGCTGCAGTTTGTCTGCGGGCCTCCTGGTACCTGCTGACGACCGCAACGACCGAGTCGCCAAACAGGCCAGGAGGCTGAATTGGGGCGTCCAGCAGGAGGGCCCTGTCCTTCTCCTTCATGTCGGACAGGGACAACCACAGGTGCCTCTCCGCGACCACAAGGGCTGCCATAGACCGCCCAATCGCACGGGCGGTCTCCTTAGTGGCGCGGAGAGCAAGATCTGCTGTACGCCGCAATTCTGACACATTAACCTCCCAGCCGTCGTCTAAATCCTTTAGGAGGTCGGCTTGGTATGCCTGCAACACAGACATAGTGTGCAGACATGACCCAGCCTGACCCGCTGCCGCGTAACCCTTGCCCAACAAGCTGGATGTTAATTTAAGAGGCCTGGTGGGCAAGGTCGGAGCCTTCAAAGATGATGCCGCTGCAGGAGACAGATAGCTCGCGAGCGTCTGTTCAACTGCTGGCATCATCTTGTACCCGTGCTCCTCGACCCCTCCCACGTTACCGTAGTAACCAGAGGAGGGGGTGAAAACACGGGCCGAAAATGGTTTTTCCCATGATCTCGACAGCTCACTGTGGAGATCAGGGAAAAACGGAAGGCTCCGCCCTGGAGGTGGCTTGCGTGTCCGCAGAAAGCGTTCGTCTAGTTTGCTTTCTGGCGGCTCATGTGATTGCTCGGCGGGCCAGCTGATGTTGAGTCTGGCTACCGCACGAGTTACCACCTCCAGGAGCTCCTCAAATTGGGGGGATTTCACAGGCGGTTGAGGGAGATCAACACGCTCTACATCAACCTCCTCGGAGGAAGATAAGAGAAGTGTTGAGACCTCCTCCCGGGGGGAAGAAACCGCAGTGCGGGCTTCCGCATCCAGGAGGAGATCAACCGATCTGCTGGGTGAGGAAGGAGATAGGGGATCACCCGTCTCCATACCCTCCAGCAGATCGAGCTGTGAACCCCACGAGTGCAGCTGCCGCTCCGCCTCGGCGGAAGCGGGGCCAGACCCGCGAGGAACGCTGGTGAAGGCTCCCACCTCGAAGAGAGCCCTCCAGGAACAAAGCACCCGCAGTGGAAGAAGCTCACACTGCGGACAGCCAACCCCCTCAAGGGCTGACTGAGCATGCTCCGCTCCCAAGCAGAACACACACATCCTGTGTGTGTCCCCACCAACGATGAATCGCTGGCAGGGAGGAACACACATTCTGTGTGGCTGCTGAACCGCCTTAGAAATGTCAAACTTTTTTCCCCTTTTGGCAGACATTGCTCAAACAAAAGCAAACTGCAGCAATGAATAACCAGACAGACAGACAGACAGACCAACATAGAGCGCTTCGCTGAATGACAAAAGCTGAAGGTTTGAAACGCACGTGCTTATATACTTCCTGGTCACTGACGTCACTGCGCCAGTGACGTCACTCCCGTCGTTCTATTGGCTACAGACTGATTCAGAGGCGGGTTCGCCAATGGCATTCCCCAAAGTGTTGATGACGCAGTGTTGAGTTCCCGGAAGGGAACCAGGGTTACATACGTAACCTAGACGTTTTCTCAAAAGTGCAGAGCTCAGTCACTAAACTTGGACTTAACTGAAGTGATTGACAGCTTCTGTGAAAGCAAATGAGCACTGTTTTTTCACTTTTTGTTTAGGCCTATCACTAATTCACAGTTTGAAAAAGTTTTATTTGTTCATGCTGCTAAGTAGCCGACATTTTGCAAAATTTCTGGATTGACAACCATATTCAAATGACTGAATGAAAACTGTTATGTCTCACATACTGTATACTGCATGTAACCATAACAAATCTTGCAGACATGCTCAGATAATAAGCCTAAATTTTTTTTTTGAATAGCATTCATTGTCTGGCCAGCTCTGGTCTACACAACACCAGAGAATACTTTTTATGTGGGAAAAATAATGGCAGAGATACATGATGACTACGTTCAGGGTGTAAATTGTTCATGGATGTGAAAAATTGTGAATATTTGTGAGACTGTGTTGAAGATTGTGTTAGCCAATTTTGGGGGAAAAATTTGGTGGAGAAGAAAAAACAGTTAACAATATATTTTACAATCTTTGATGATAAAGACTTCAGTATTTGAAAGTTTCAGAGTCACTGAGTCTCCTTCAGTTGACCACTTCTGTGGAGAAACACTTTAAAATGAGAAATTGAGAAATGACTCATTAAAAACATGTTAAAAGTTTGTCTGTTTATAAAGAAATAAAGACATGTTAACATTTGTGTGTATATAAAGGGATGACTAAACTCACCTGATACTGTCAGTGTTACTACATCACTGATGTTTGATGTTCGTGATCCTCCTCTCTCGACTCCATAACAGGAATATTTACCTGCATTAGACTCAATAACAGAACTGAATGTGTGTTCCCGTTGATTCCTGAAAACACTGACTGAACTGTCTTTATACCAGCTGTACTGCCAGCCAGTGACTCCTTTACCATCAATGTCACATCTGACAGTGACTGTATCTCCTCTGAATACATGAGCAGGTTTGATGGTCACTTTGGCTTTTGGTCTTTCTGTACAATGAAAACACAATTTCACAGTTAAAAAAGAGCATATTGCTTTTACTGAATGAAAAAAGTTTTTTTTTTTTGTAAACATGCCATATATCAGATTAGACTGAAGTGTTATCTATAGCTGTTATTGTTACCTATTCTGTGCCTTATGAATTTTTTTCATTGTGTTCTCAAAGCAGTTCATTATGTGAGTAAAATACTTGCCGTATATTGTCACTGTTACTGGTTCACTGTAATGTGTATAATGTCCTCCTCTTTGTGCTCTGCACCTGTACTCTCCTCTATCAGAGACTTTCACTGAATTGAGTGATTTAGTTGCAGCTTCAGTAGATTCAGGGTTTGAGTCTTTACTCCAGAGAAACTCCAATTGATCCCATGACTGATTCACTTCACATCTCAGAGTAACTGAGTCTCCAATGAATAATGAACTCTGTGGCAACACAGTCAGATTTGGTTTGGGAATATCTGTCAATATAAAGTATTTTGGATTTGAGACAATTTTTCCAACAGAACATCTTGTCCTTTATCTGGTAAATAGTTTGTGCATTTTTATTTTACAGACAATGTATAAAACAATATAGCTGCTAGCAGCAATTATGGGGCTAAGTCCAGTATTTACTGAACACAATCAAAAGAGTGAAAGGTCTAACACTTCTGTGAAGAAGCACTTGAAATTGCTGTGGGAGCTAAAATGGATATATAACTTATTAAAGACATGTTAACATTTGTGTGTGTATATAAAGGGATGATCAAACTCACCTGATACTGTCAGTGTAACTGCATCACTGATGTTTGATGTTCGTGATCCTCCTCTCTCTTCTCCATAACAGGAGTATTTACCTGCGTCAGACTCATTAACAGACCTGAATGTGTGTTTCCGTTGATCCCTGAAAACACTGACTGAACTGTCTTTATACCAGCTGTACTGCCAGCTAATGACTCCTTCACCACAAATGTCACATCTGAGAGTCACTGTCTCTCCTCTGAATACATGTTGATCAGGTTTAATGGTCACTTTGGCTTTTGGTCTTTCTGTACAATGAAAACAATTCACAATAAAAACAATATGCTCTTTTAACTCTATGAACAGTTACTTGATTGTAAAACATATATGTTAAACCAGATTTACTGTGTTGTTCTCTATAGCTGTTATAGTCACTGATTTAGTTTGATAGAATAATTTTTTATTGTTTTCTAGGGCTGTCCCCGAATAGTCGAAGATTCGATGCATCGATATGCGGAGCCTGATTCGACCACCGATCTCACAGTCGAATCTTCGCGGGTGAAACGAGCATCATACCATTTTGGCAATATGGGGGTGCTCAATGTCTAATTGCACACAGAACTACTGGTTTTGTACGGTTATATTACGTTATATACAGCCTTTGATTATGATAATGCAGTAAAAACAAAAGTGAAAATAAAGAAGCGTTCAATAAATAATTTTAACGTGTTTGTGAATAAATCTAACCACCCCTGTGACAGATTTAATTTTCACTTGCCCTGATCCATGATGAGATGCGGACCATCTTGACGGCAGGGATTAGGCGGCGATCACACCGAACGCGTTTTTGCAATTGGAGGCGCCTCTTTTGAATGGTTTTCTGTTGGCAGTGAGCGTTCTGCGCTCTGTTTATGCGCCCCCCGCGCCTCGCGTTTTTGCAGGAGCGCTCTGAGCGCCTGAAGTTGAAAAAAAATAATCAACTCTGAGCGGAAAAACGCCCAACGTCATTCGCGTTCTTTTCCATTGTCCAATCGAATGAATGGAGAGGCGGGCCTTCTGTTGTGATGGCGAAAGTTTACTGTTGCTTAAAAAGTCCGGAGACTGCAAGAAATGGAGGAGAAACCTTTGGTGTCTATCGTGGGTAACCAGGAGCTGTATTATTTAGGGTTTCTGCTAATATGACAGTTTACTTAACAGCAAAAAACTAAGATTTTAGAGCGTTCGCGCTATAATCCTTTGATTTGACTGACAGGACAGCTGTTTCGGTCGTTGCTTAGCAAAAAAGGCAGTGCTGTGCGCCTCGCGTTTTTAGAACTAAAAGACGCGTTCGGTGTTTTTATTTAAACCTAAATAAGTTAGTTTGTCAGTTGGCAGGCAGTTTTGGTCGCTTTATTAAAAGTTGTTGCTGTGTGGAGTGTGTAAAATAAAATAAAAACTGTTTTACCCTCCTGCTGACTATAGTGTCGTGCCCCTCCCAACCCATTCACACACACACATAGGCCTAGATGATTCGACTATCAGTCGACTATAGAAAGATTCGAAAATTCTGATTCGACTATGAAAATTCATAGTCGGGGACAGCCCTATTGTTTTCTCAGGGCAGTTCATTATTTGAGGAAAAATACTTGCCGTATACGGTCACTGTTACTGGTTTACTGTAATATGTGTAATGATCCCCTCTTTGTGCTCTGCACCTGTACTCTCCTCCATCAGAGACTTTCACTGAATTGATTGTTTTATTTGCAGCTTCAGTAGATTCAGGGTTTGAGTTTTTACTCCAGAGAAACTCCAGTGGATCCCATGACTGATTCACCTCACATCTCAGAGTAACTGAGTCTCCAATAAACAATGAACTCTGTGTAGCAGTCATGGTTGGTGTAGGAAAATCTGACAATATAAAATCATTGAGAGTAAATAAATTGTCAAAAGTTCTGGTACTTCAGTACGTTGATACTGAAATCTTTACAATACCAGCCTTTCTGTAGTACCAGTATTACCAAGAACCTGGACAATTTGGTACCTGATAATTTCAAACAATCTCATGAGTATTTGTCTGAGCACTCTGTGAAGAGTGTCAAAGGTTTCTGTTTACATGTTTTTTTTTAAGCATTGGTTTCTGTAGCCAATCACAGGCAAGTCTGCTGAGAATGTGAATGCAATGGCCAATAAAAGATGCATTAGTTATTGAGAATCTGCTAAAAACTGCTCAAAATGCAAACTTATAGAAATCTGAATGCTCGTAAATCCTATCATTAAAATCATCAAAGTATAAACACAATGTGAATAAGAAATTCATTGTGCATTATGTACAGCTTTTTTGATTTTAACATTAGTTTTCTCAAAAGTGCAGAGCTCAGTCACTAAACTTGGACTTAACTGAAGTGATTGACAGCTTCCGTGAAAGCAAAGGGAGCACTGTTTTTTCACTTTTTGTTGAGGCCTATCACTAATTCACAGTTTGAAAAAGTTTTATTTTTTCATGCTGCTAAGTAGCCGACATTTTGCAAAATTTCTGGATTGACAACCATATTCAAATGACTGAATGAAAACTGTTATGTCTCACATACTGTATACTGTATATAACCACAATAAATCTTGCAGACATTCTCTGGTAATAAGCCTAAAAAATTCTTGCATAGCATTAATTGTCTGGCTCAGCTCCGGTCAACACAACACTAGAGAAAACTTTTTATGTGGGAAAAAGAATTGCAGAGACACATGATGACTACGTTCTTAGGGTGTAAATTGTTCATGGATGTGAAAAATTGTGAATATTTGTGAGACTGTGTTGAAGATTGTGTTAGCCAATTTTGGGGGAAGAATTGGTGGAGAAGAAAAAACAGTTAACAATATATTTTACAATCTTTGATGATAAAGACTTCAGTATTTGAAAGTTTCAGAGTCACTGAGTCTCCTTCAGTTGACCACTTCTGTGGAGAAACACTTTAAAATAAGATCAATCTGAAATTGAGAAATCACTCATTAAAAACATGTTAAAAGTTTGTCTGTTTATAAAGAAATAAAGACATGTTAACATTTGTGTTTATATGACTAAACTCACCTGATACTGTCAGTGTGACTGCATCACTGATGTTTGATGTTCGTGATCCTCCTCTCTCTACTCCATAACAGGAGTATTTACCTGCATCAGACTCAGTAACAGGACTGAATGTGTGTTCCTGTTGATCCCTGAAAACACTGACTGAACTGTCTTTATACCAGCTGTACTGCCAGCTAATGACTCCTTCACCATCAATGTCACATCTGAGAGTCACTGTCTCTCCTCTGAATACATGTTGATCAGGTTTGATGGTCACTTTGGCTTTTGGTCTTTCTGTACAATGACAACAATTCACAATCAAAACAATATGCTCTTTTAACTGTATGAACAGTTACCTGATTGTAAATCACACATGCTAAATCAGGTTTAACTGAAGTGTTGTTTTCTATAGCTGTTATAGTCAGTGATTCAGTGTCATAGAATTTTTTTTATTGTTTTCTCAGAGCAGTTCATTATGTGAGGAAAACTACTTGTTTAGGCCTATAACTCATTCACAGTTTGACAAAGTTTTATTTTTCATTGTGTTAAGTAGGTGACATATTGTCTGGATTGACAACCATATTCAAATGACTGGATATAAAAGTGTTATGTTTCACATACTGTATACCAGGGCTGCCCAACCCTGTTCCTGGATATCTACCAACGTGCAGACTTTAGTTCCAGACCTGCTTCAACACAGCTGTCTGTAATTATCAAGTGCTATTTAAGAGATTAATGAGCTTGTTCAGGTGTGTTTGATTAGGGTTGGAGCTGAACTTTGTACGATGGTAGATCTCCAGGAACAGGGTTGAGCACCCCTGCTGTATACTGTATATAACCACTAAAAATCTGGCAGACATTCTCAAGTAATAAACCTAAGAAATCTTGCATAGCATTCATTGTCTGGCCCAATTCCGGTCAACACAACACTAGAGAATACTTTCTATGTGGGAAAAAGAATTGCAGAGATACATGATGACTACATTCTTAGGGTGTTAATTGTTCATGGATGTGAAAAATTGTGAACATTTGTGAGGCAGTGTTGAAGCTTGTGTTAGCCAACTTTTTTTTTTTTGGGGGGGGGGGGGGGGGGTGATTAGAGGAGAAGAAAAAACAGTTAACAATATATTTTACAATCTTTGATGATAAAGACTTCAGTATTTTAAAGTTTCAGTGTCACTGAGTCTCCTTCAGTTGACCACTTCTGTGGAGAAACACTTTAAAATAAGATCAATCTGAAATTGAGAAATCACTCATTAAAAACATGTTAAAAGTTTGTCTGTTTATAAAGAAATAAAGACATGTTAACATTTGTGTTTATATGACTAAACTCACCTGATACTGTCAGTGTGACTGCATCACTGATGTTTGATGTTCGTGATCCTCCTCTCTCTTCTCCATAACAGGAGTATTTACCTGCGTCAGACTCAGTAACAGGACTGAATGTGTGTTCCTGTTGATCCCTGAAAACACTGACTGAACTGTCTTTATACCAGCTGTACTTCCAGCTAGTGACTCCTTCACCATCAATGTCACATCTGAGAGTGACTGTCTCTCCTCTGAATACATGTTGATCAGGTTTAATGGTCACTTTGGCTTTTGGTATTTCTGTACAATGACAACAAAATGTCACAAAAAAATAGCACATTGTTTTTAATGAATGAAAAATGTTTTTTTTTTTTTGTAAACATGCTATATGTCAGGTTAGACTGAGGTGTTGTTCTCTATAGCTGTTACTGTCACTTATTCAGTGCCTTATGAATTATTTTCATTGTGTTCTCAAAGCAGTTCATTATGAGAGGAAAATACTTGCCGTATATTGTCACTGTTACTGGTTCACTGTAATGTGTGTAATGTCCTCCTCTTTGTGCTCTGCATCTGTACTCTCCTTTATCAGATACTTTCACTGAATTGAGTGATTTAGTTGCAGCTTCAGTAGATTCAGGGTTTGAGTCTTTACTCCAGAGAAACTCCAATTGATCCCATGACTGATTCACTTCACATCTCAGAGTAACTGAGTCTCCAATGAATAATGAACTCTGTGGCAGCACAGTCAGATTTGGTTTGGGAATATCTGTCAATATAAAATATTTTGGATTTGAGACAATTTTTCCAACAGAACATCTTGTCCTTTATCTGGTAAATAGTTTTTTATTTTAAAGACAATGTGTAAAAAATATAGCTGCTAGCAGTAATTATGGGGCTAAGTCCAGTATTTACTGAACACAATGCAAAGAGTGAAAGGTCAAACACTTTTGTGGATAAGCTCTTGAAACTGCTCTGGGAGCTAAAATAGACAAATAACTTATTAAAAATATGTTAATATTTGCGTGTGCATATGAAGGGATGATCAAACTCACCTGATACTGTCAGTGTAACTGCATCACTGATGTTTGATGTTCGTGATCCTCCTCTCTCTGCTCCATAACAGGAGTATTTACCTGCGTCAGACTCATTAACAGACCTGAATGTGTGTTCCCGTTGATCCCTGAAAACATAGTCTGAACTGTCTTTATACCAGCTGTACTGCCAGCTAATGACTCCTTCACCACAAATGTCACATCTGAGAGTGACTGTCTCTCCTCTGAATACATGTTGATCAGGTTTAATGGTCACTTTGGCTTTTGGTCTTTCTGTACAATGACAACAATTCACAATGAAAACAATTTGCTGTTTTAACTTTTTGAGCAGTTACTTGATTGTAAATCACACATGCTAAATCAGGTATAACTAAAGTATTGTTCTCTATAGCTGTTATAGTCAGTGATTTAGTGTCATAGAATAATTTTTTACTGTTTTCTCAGAGCAGTTCATTATGTGAGGAAAAATACTTGCCGTATATTGTCACTGTTATTGGTTTACTGTAATATGTGTAATGATCCCCTCTTTGTGCTCTGCACCTGTACTCTCCTCCATCAGAGACTTTCACTGAATTGATTGTTTGATTTGCCGCTTCAGTAGATTCATGGTTTGAGTTTTTACTCCAGAGAAACTCCAGTGGATCCCATGACTGATTCACCTCACATTTCAGAGTAACTGAGTCTCCAATGAACAATGAACTCTGTGGCAGCACAGTCATAGTTGGTGTAGGAAAATCTGTCAATATAAAATCATTGAGTACTTAAGTTGTCAAAAGTTCTGGTACTTCAGTACGTTGATACTGAAATCTTAACAATACCAGCCTTTCTGTACCAGTATTACCAAGAACCTGGACAATTTGGTAACTGATCATTTCAAACACTCTCATGAGTAGGGATGCACCGAAATGAAAATTCTTGTCTGAAACCGAAAACACACCAAGGCCGAAACACCGAAATAAATCATGCCAATTATTTGTACCATTGCATTTATGGCTTGTTTACTAACCTTACTAAAACCAAGGCACTGCAATTGCGTAAATTAATATTAAAGTTTCGAAAGAATAAATCAATTACAAATTATGAAAATATTTACATTGCAACAATGGACAGTATAAAATAAAATTCAAACTTAAATGTTTAGCTTAACTGCACTCATGTGTACATTTAATAATGATGTACACATAAGTGAAAGGTTGTAAAATTAAATATGTTCTCTCATAAAAACAAAGTGCATTTAAGTCAAGTGCACTTTTTTTCTGCGCTCTGATCTCCTTCTTCTGCTCTGTGTGCTGCTCCCTCTCCTTCTCCATCGCGGTCTGGGTCATTTCTCGTGCGCACTGTTTTATTTCCGCATTCAAGTAATGATCTTTATAACGCAGATCAAGTACAGTCGCGATGAAGTGCAGAGGATCCGAATAGATCTCAGTGAAACGTGTGCTGACAGACTCTAACGCTTGTTTCACACAAATACTCTACAAATTTTTTCCGATTTCATGTCAACAGATACACTGCCCGCGGTTGCGGTCCGACATTGCGTTCCAGAAGCGGTGCTTTTGCAGCAGTGCAGTGATCGTTTCCACACTGAGTCTATCTTTTGGCTGTAATAAAGTGACAGTTCATTGTTAGCTGTAAAAATGTAAATGATTGACACGGAGATGTAAGGAGAAAGTCTTTGCAGACACACCCCCTCTTGAAATTTCGGAATTATATGTTTTGCAAATCGCTATCCATGGGTCTTTCTCAGATATACTGAAATACGTCTACACCGCAGGCATATTGCTTCAGACAAGCACGTGCAAATTGATCATTCCAAGCTGGCCATGTCGGCCGTTGAACTCGTCATGACCCTCTTTTGAGTCCTTGGTTTTTCACCCACTGTGCTCAAAACCCAGAACTACACCACGCGCAATAAATGCGCTATCAAATATGATTTAAACGGAAAAAGAAAACAAAGAACACTATTTCAATCATTCTAACTTACTATGCAAAGGGATAGGGCATCCTCCTTCCCGTATATCCAACGTTTGCTGTGTAATCGTATATTTTCCTATACCTTGTGTGTCTTGGTAAATCAAGTTATCAAATGTGTATTCTATATGTAACATGTACCATGTTTAATGTCGGATGAAAGATCGTGGCAAAAGCAGTTTGTCTGAATGAATGAGAAATTGATACTGTGTATATTTTATGCATTGCTGTCAGGGCCGGATTTAGCCAGCCCCATTAGGGGGTGCATGTAGAATATTGGGGGGGCAAGTGTGGGTGAGCTTCTCTAATTATCTATGCAAAGAAAACTATACTAACTATGCTGTCATCATATCAGTCCACCTATCCATATCTCTATCTTCTCCTTTGATCCATTTGATTTGTCTTATAGGTTTTATGTTTGATGCCCTACCCTCTGCATTTACCCGGGCTTGGGACCGGCACAAATATGACACTGGCTTTACTTTTTTAAATAAATAAATAAATAAATAAATAAATAAATAAATAAATAAATCTATCTATCTATCTATCTATCTATCTATCTATCTATCTATCTATCTATCTATCTATCTATCTATCTATCTATCTTTTCATTTTTTTGTCTTTTTATTTTATTCATATATTTTTTTATTTCTTTTTTTGTGTATTTTTTTTACAAATTTTTTTTTTTTAAAGCATCAGTCGTCTGCTTTTCTGTGCAAAAAGACTAACAAATGCATGCATATCTAGGCCTGTGGTTATGCCCTTCTCCTGAGCCAGAATAACTACATTTCTTTTTCTTTCATGTAGCAATAGTGCGGCGGAAGGGAGTAAGAACACGAGACAAAGTGGAGAAAGAGCTTTAGCATGATGGAGATGATATTCCAATCACAAGGGAGGATACATACATGCGATGGAGCTGAGGAAATGCATTCTTATACCCGTGTAGATATTTGCAAACGGTAGAGAGGTCTTTAAACTCTACATTGCCATCATCATCAGTCTTTTTAAATTCTTTTCCAGTCTTTTTGCATTTCAGTTTTCACAGACACTAGTCAATATCGCGATTTGAATTAAGTGACAGACCAACTTTGGATTTATTAATCCAAAAATCGACGAATTCTGTGGTATTCCGCGCTATAGTAAAGTCGTTTTTTATGAATGGAGTGCGCGATCCCGTCCGTGTTTTCGCAGAGGAGACATTGTAAACGCGCGATCATGTAGAGACAGAATTGACATACCTTCGTGTAAATAGGATAAATAACATAAGGCAATTTAGTTTGTTTGTTTTATGAAATTCGGAATTTTGCATGCCTTTACGTTTGGGGGGGCAGTCACAGCATTTAGGGGGGCATTGCCCCACCTTGCCC
Source organism: Garra rufa (assembly GCF_049309525.1). Lineage (NCBI taxonomy): Eukaryota > Metazoa > Chordata > Actinopteri > Cypriniformes > Cyprinidae > Garra > Garra rufa. The sequence continues at coordinate 23,294,180 of NC_133361.1, forward strand.
ATGCCTATGTCCGGGCCTGATTGCTGTAGTTTATGAAAATCGATAACCAAATTGAAGATAAATCTGTGTCCTAATAAGTCACATGCCGGAAGGAGTTGTGAGTTGCCACACTATTGGACTACAACCCCCTGGGACGTGTCTAACAGACCCCTTAAAACCTAATGGCCCGAACCAGAACATTGGCTTGAATTGCGCTTGAAGTGCCGACTTGAACTGTCCGAACTGAGCGAGAAGAGTTCAAACGTCCTGAAAAGACTTGTAACTTTCTCTGCCGATGATCGCCTGCTCGTTCCAACTACAAGGCATTCTTGCCCTCCAGAACTCGCAAGAAACTGCAAAGACTTCGCGGCCCGGTTTGAACCTTCAGAGCCTATGCGCCTTGCAACCCAGGCGCCCACCGAACTCTGAGCGCAACACCGGCGTAACCAGGCAACCAAGGCCTGAATACGGTACCGCTACTCCCGTTGCCCCACTCTCAGCTCCTGAGGAATTCCAAAGACGTCATCCGAAGACCGACCAGCAAGCAACCAACCAGAGTCTCTGCTGAGACGAGCCCACAAAGGAATATCCCCATTGAGCACGAGCACAAGTGAACAAGGTCGCACAACCTTACTGAGTCTGGTGATATCATTTAAGTTAAAGCACAAAGTCTCTGCTTTGTGGTTGTCTAAGGTTGCGATTCGAGAGCTAGTATCAATACTAGGACGACTTTTGGGTTTTCTCAAAATCCATAAATTCCCATCTCTGAAACTGTATGAGTGTGCATGGGAATGTGTGTGTGTGTGTGTTTGTGTTTTAAGTAGCTTAGATTGTGTAATCCTAGAAGTAGCTCAATAAATCATTGTTTCATTGAGAGAATTGTCTTGCCTTTTGTGTTCACAAAGTACTATCTTGCCTAGATCAAGCTACCTGGCTTTAATTTCCCAAAGTAATATTTAAGTTTATTTACGCTCCTGACCATGAGCGTGAATAGACTTCAGAATTGATAAGGTATATTGATTTGACCGATTCGGTGGATGACTGGTCAAGAAACATAAACTATTAATTCTAAATTGATTTCCCTGAATTTTAGATTCGATTCTATATCAGAATCAACTTTAAATTTGAGTTAATTCTTACAATGTTTTTTTTTTTGAAGCATTGGTTTTTGTAGCCAATCACAGGCAAGTCTGCTAAACATACGAATGCAATGGTCAATAAAAGATGTATTAGTTAGTGAGAATCTGTTAAAAACAGTTCAAAACGCAAGCTTATAGAATTCTGTATACTTGTGAATCCTGTCATTACAATCATCAAAGTAGAGACCTGGCGGGACGAATTTTTCAGTCCAGCTCCCGCACGCACGCAAGATTGCGTCCCGCGCCCGCCAGCTCCCGCGGAAATAAATGTTATCTTGTCCCGCTCCCACCCGCAAAAGCCAGCATAAAATTAACCTATATAGATTTTTTGGTAACACTTTATAATAACTATCCGTTATAACTAGTTAATAGACCATTAATAAACTGTTAGTTAATGAGTAATAAATGACTTGTTAAATAACAGTTAATAGTTTGTTAATTATTTATAACTGTGCCTTATAGATAGCCAATAGATAGCTTACAAGCTATTAGTTAACAAATTATAAATGACTTGTTAACTGTATTTTAATGATTTATAACTATACCTAATAAATTAGTAATAGATCATGAACAAGCTGTTAGTAAATTACTTACTAAAGACTTGTTAAGTATCAGTTAATAGTTTATATATGTTATTAGGACGTTATTCTAAAGTTGCAACTATTCTTCATTTATTAACTGTTAGTAAATGAGGAATAGTTGCAACTTTAGAATAACGTCCCAATAACATAAGCTAATAACCAACACTTAACTAATACATTAACTCACACTTTACAGATCAGTTGTTCATAGTTAACCATCTACTAATACAGTTAAACTTTGTAGAACAGCCAATGGATGGAACAAGTTCAAGCTACAGAAATTTGATGTGATATTTAAAATACACAATTTTTGTACCTCAACCTAGTTCCACCCATAGGCTTTTCTGTGTACTGTATTTTACCAAAGAAACTCCACAGATGAAATGTTGAACATTGTGTTTAATGTGTAGAAACACACATACTGAGCCATCACATGGCAGAACAGCAGTATACAACAGAATACAAACCCATGAGGTTTGGGCACTTTTTGTGCTAAACACGAAAACAAAATAAATAAAAATCTAGCCATTGGCATTATTGATATGAACATGTTTTATCACACCTTGGACCCTCTATACTGAGTGAACCAGCGGCGATCCATTTGCTGTTCTACCATGTTTCACTTTTATTAGTAGATGGTTAACAAACTATGAACAACTGATCTGTAAAGTGTGAGTTAACCCTCTGGGGCCTGAGGGTGTTTTGGGGCCCTGAAGAAGTTTTGGCATGCCCTGACATTTGTGCTTTTTTCAGTATCTTAAAAACATATGAATGGTTAAAGTCAGATTACATTGTAATCAGCACATATTGGGCTACAATAATATGCAAGCAACATTAATGTGCATGTTTGTGTTTTTGAGAAAACTATGTTTATGCGTGGTTATTGAAAATCTAAAGTTTTGAAGTCACTGAAATAAGGCCATGAAGCACATACAGGACATTTATTTACAAGACTTTAGATAATTGGATGTCGTAGGCTAGAATTTTTTCAACCAAATGATGTGAAAATCATCTCGTTCACTCGTTCAGAGAAAACAATATATTGATGTAAATTTTATAAAACATGTTTTGTGATCGAAAGGGATTATTCATAGGTGTGGCAATGGCCCATGAATATTTAGCAATTCACACCTGAGAGACAAAAGAGCCCTCCCTAATGGCCCCATCAATGATTGACTTGACTATAGCAGGTAAGGAAACAATGTGAGAAGATTCAGAGAATGGAGTTTTAGATTATTTTTATTTTATTTACTATCACTGTATAAACAAAACATACATAATGAAGGTCAAAAACACATTATTGAGCTCCCTCCTCTTACCACACAGATGTGCACAGACTTTGTGGCATTTCTGAAAACTTCTTCTGAATTCTGTTCAACAAATGAAACAAGTAAATCTTACCTGCTATTTTGCGTGCCCTTAAAAAAATACAAAAAAAGTTTGATTTAAACGGAAAAAGAAAACAAAGAACACTATTTCAATCATTCTAACTTACTATGCAAAGGGATAGGGCATCTTTTGAGCAGGTTTGAGATCACTACAAAAACAAAACAAATCAAAAATCATATCAGGATCATCTGTCAGAATACAGTCTATACTCTAGCATTTGTACTAATGTAAAAAAGGACATGTAATATCTGAGATAATAATTATCGTTTAGCACTATATTACTAATAAACGTGATGTAAACACACATTCAGTGTAAGCACTCATATTACTTTTACACCCTGTTATACAATAAAATAAATAAATTAATAAGTATGATTCTACAGTCATAAAGATATCGTCATAAATGCATCTCACAGTCATAATCACATCGTTTTTCTAGAACATTATAAATATCCTGGCATTGTGAGAGATGCAATGCAATCAAACGTACTTCATAATGGTTCATTTGATAAAGTCAGGAGTTTTAGTTTGGAATAAGTCTAACTAGTAAAATGTGTAGGGGTGAGCGGGGCACAACCTAACGCGGGGTTAATTGTAACACGCGTGGTTTAAATATTTCCACACACGCTAGCATAACCAAATTTACAGTGTTTACTAGTTGCCATAGCAACACTATGCAGAGAAAAAAAGAGCGCCAGAATTCAAAAGCCTTTTGAAGATATCACTGAATATTTATTTTACCATAGTAAAAGTACATTTCTGGCTGAAGTAAACTTTTCATTTCAGTTTTAAATATTCATTTAAAATTAGACAAATCTGCTATTATTTTTTATCTCCAATTTGTTATTTATCAGTTTAGATGGTTTATTAATGCTTCGCAAACCAGCAGAAGACACTAACCTGTTTTAAACTCCGGTCGCGCAGATGGGGAAAGATGTAACACTGTGTTACAATATTCCCCGCTGTTATTAAACTATGCTATTCTGTGACATTAGCGGTGCAGTTTACACGATTTACTTCTAAGGATTTCGATAAGATACTTCAAGAAACAGGTGAATAAAGGCTGACAATCAATGTTTAATGTTCAGAAGTTATTATTTCAAGTAATGTAAAGCATTTTGGCTGGTTTATGTGTGTCGTGTTCTATGAGAGCTGTGTGTGGAGGAGTGGAGTGTTCTTCTGAATGTCTAAATGTGTTTCATCTATCTGTCCACATTGTTTTGAACTACTGTACAGCTGTGTGTTGCGATCAGGGCCGTTCAAAGCATTGTTGCAATGTGTTCATTTTCAAACTCCAAAATTAGATCATTTTTATTTTTTTAAAAAACGTCATTACTTCATTTGAAAAGGTTAACTCATGTATTTTACTGACAAAATATTTTAGTTTGTTGTGTATATTTTTTTCATTCGATCAGATAACATTTTAAGCTGTCATATGGTCGTGTTACAACGTGCCCCTCAGATGTTACAATGTACCCCACCTACGGGGCATGTTGTCACGTTTCACTTCCTTTCTTTTGAGGCAAATAACGAAAAACGTATACACTGTAAATATGAAACAAAGCGATATATTTTTACTAGACAAGTGTGAAAATAACGTGGATAAAAAATTGTACTCTGAACCCCACGTCGATTTACATAAACCGCGAAATTCAAAAAGTGTTAGGTTGTGCCCCGCTCTCCCCTACATGTTTTGTCAAAGTAAATAACAGCGAAAGCTAGTAGGAAAATGAAAGTAAGACTTACTCATGTAAATGTCTCCTCCTGCTGGGTTTGCGTCGCATGGCGTCCTTCTTATGATCGTGGTAAATATAAGTCTTATTCCTCACAGCATATCTTCATTCAGAAACAAACTGTAACCAAGATGAACTTGAAGTCATGTTGCTTTGTTGCGGTGATGTGGGAGTTTCCTCGCGTACAGATACTCCGGTCCTTGCCGCGCTTGTGGCACATGGCTAATTTGCATAGCAAAAGAGATTTCGCTAGTGGGCGCGGTCACATTAGAGATAATTAGTTGGAACTGGATAGACTAGACATCTCCTTGGTTTCATATAGATTAATTTATCACAGATTATTTGTTTTTGATAAAACTTACTTCGTTTAAAAGCATAAATCTCAAGCTTTCAGTAGATACCACTTTTCTGTTTGTGTGCTGAGTATTCACCGAGTTTGAATGATTTAAGTGGCGCATTTCTAAAAGCAGTTCGCGGGGACAGAGAAAACAGAAATCACCCTGTTTGTTTTCTTTATTCTAAATAAAAAAGCACAGCTTTCTGCTGTTCTTGTGAGTGTGCACAAATAGAAGTACACACTTTACAGTTTCCAATGATGTATATCCCTAATTTGTATGACTAAAACCGACAGAGCATTTTTAGTGTCTTTTGCGCTGATCTAAAAAAAATGAGCTCATATCGCCGGCGATACAGCCGGCCCCAGAGGGTTAATGTATTAGTTAAGTGTTGGTTATTAGCTTATGTTATTGGGACGTTATTCTAAAGTTGCAACTATTCCTCATTTACTAACAGTTAATAAATGAAGAATAGTTACAACTTTAGAATAACGTCCTAATAAACTATTAACTGATACTTAACAAGTCTTTAGTAAGTAATTTACTAACAGCTTGTTCATGATCTATTACTAATTTATTAGGTATAGTTATAAATCATTAAAATACAGTTAACAAGTCATTTATAACTTGTTAACTAACAGCTTGTAAGCTATCTATTGGCTATCTATAAGGCACAGTTATAAATAATTAACAAACTATTAACTGTTATTTAACAAGTCATTTATTACTCATTAACGGACAGTTTATTCATGGTCTATTAACTAGTTATAACGGATAGTTATTATAAAGTGTTACCGATTTTTTCAGTACATCGGTTGAATTTACATGAAAAAGTTCTGTAACATCTTGTAAGTTCCACTAGATCCCAGCACAAATGCTCTGGACAGAATATTTGTTATTTAGGCTAAGCATCAACATTCACAAACCACTGTTATTCTTAACAAAAAAGCAAACACTAGCTACTGCGTGCATCCACGGCAGAATGCAAACAAACAAAGCTCCTTTAAAGCTGACATCTCAGTACGCAATCTCATAAAGCTCTTATAACACAATTGATATTATGCACAATTAGCCTTTCATAAATGTCTACACTTTGTGTGTTGTAATTCGTAAGCAAGCAATATTCAGCACTGTGCAAAACTTTTGAGCAGTGAGTGGATTTTAACTTGAACACCACTGATTGGCGATGCGTTCCAGAAATCAGCAGATGGCTATATTCCTCACGCTGCAAACAAGCTTTAAATCGAAACTGCCTATTCTCACGCTTACTAATCATATTTATGTTGTTCTTGCAGCTTTTGTGAAATAGGTGAATAACAATTTTTTGTTTTTAGATATTTTATGTTTAGATATTTCTATTTTGCGGGAGTCCCGCGAATCATTTTATTTTCCCGCATCCCGCACACACACACACACACGAGTCTTTACCCGCCCCGCACTTGCCCATCAAGCCCACGCACTCTGTTGCGTTGGGTCCCGCAGGTCCCGCGGTACTCCCGTGGGATTGCAGGTCTCTACATAAAAGTATAAACACAATGTGAATAAGAAATTAAGTGTGCATTATGTATAGCTTTTTTGATTATAACAAGTTTTCTCAAGAGTGCAGAGCTCAGTCACTGAACTTGGACTTAACTGAAGTGATTGACAGCTTCTGTGAAAGCAAAGGGATCACTGTTTTTTCACTTTTTGTTTAGGCCTATCACTAATTCACAGTTTTATTTTTCATGCTGCTAAGTAGCTGACATATTGCAAAATTTCTGGATCGACAACCATATTCAAATGACTGGATACAAAACTGTTATGTCTCACATACTGTATACTGCACATAACCATGACAAATCTTGCAGACATGCTCAGATAATGAGCCTAATTATTATTATTATTTTTTTTTGAATAGCATTCATTGTCTGGCCAGCTCTGGTCTACACAACACCAGAGAATACTTTTTATGTGGGAAAAATAATGGCAGAGATTCATGATGACTACGTTCTTAGGGTGTAAATTGTTTATGGATGTGAAAAATTTTGAATATTTGCAAGATTGTGTTAGCCAATTTTGGAGGAAAAAATTGAAAAAGATAAGAAAAAACAGTTAAAAAACAGTTAATATATTTTACAATCTTTGATGATAAAGACTTCAGTATTTGAAAGTTTCAGAGTCACTGAGTCTCCTTTAGTTGACCACTTCTGTGGAGAAACACTTTAAAATAAGATCAATCTGAAATGTAGAAATCACTCATTAAAAACATGTTAAAAGTTTGTCTGTTTATAAAAAGATAATCAAACTCACCTGATACTGCCAGTGTTACTACATCACTGATGTTTGATGTTCGTGATCCTCCTTTCTCTGCTCCATAACAGGAGTATTTACCTGCATCAGACTCATTAATATAATTGAATATGTGCTCCTGTTCACTGAAAACACTGACTGAACTGTCTTTATACCAGCTGTACTGCCAGATAGTGACTCCTTCACCATCAATGTCACATCTGAGAGTGACTGTATCTCCTCTGAATACATGTTGATCAGGTTTAATGGTCACTTTAGCCTTTGGTTTTTCTGTACAATGACAACAAAATTTCACTTTAAAAAAAAGAGCACATTTGTAGTAATTTGGAATGTGATGTTCCAAGTAATTATTATTTTTGTTCTGATTAAGAGTAAACCAACCAAATGTTTATTTAGTGGGTAATGCCTTTATGTTTATTGTTTTACTTAACCCAAAGGTCCTGCGTGACGCACAGGAAAAAGATATATTGGATTAAAGTTTAGAGTTTTTTTGCTGACTTTTGGAGGAATCTGGATGGTGTTGGGGTTTTTTCTCGTACTTTGAGGCTCAAACGAAGTAGCCGGCGGGTAGTACGAAACAGCAACGGCACTCGCGGTAGGAACGCTCACTCCTTTTGACAGTAAAACACAGTCTTGGGAGGAATATTGCGAGGTACTTTCTCATTTTTTTGAAGCAAATGAGATTGAAGATGCTGCAAAGAAACGGGCTATTCTGCTCAGTTTGGTGGGGAGTCAGACATACTGTACAGTCTTATGAGAAATCTGCTAAGCCCCGACAAGCCAGGTGAAAAAAGTTTTAGCGAGTTAGTGGAACTGTTAAAAAAACACTATAACCCCAAGCCGAGTGAGATTGTGCAGCATTTTAAATTTAATTCGCGGAACAGACAGCATAATGAGACTGGCGGATTATGTTGCGTTGCTTCGGGAACTTGCTCAACATTGCAATTACGGAGACAAGTTAAAGGAGATGCTCCGTGACGGACTAGTTTGTGGAATTGAGGCAGGTGGAATTCAACGTCGGTTGTTGGCAGAACCAGAGCTGACTTTTGAAAAAGCGTTGAAGCTCGAGCAGGCAATAGAGGCGGCAAATAAATACGTGCTAGACTTAAGCTGGAAGCAAAGAATAAATGGACGCATTAAGAGCCACGCCCGAACTGCTACAGATGCGGGGGTGATCACAAACAGCATGAGTGTGCTTTTCTGCAAGAGCTGTGCCACAAGTGTGGTAAGAAAGGGCATATCAGGAAAATGTGCAAAGTGGGCTTGCCCTCCACCAAGTTTAAGTTTAAAGGGGGAGGGGGGAAATACAAGCAACAGCAAGCCAGCACAGAGAAACATAGATCAGCTCATCACTTTAGTGACACAGCGGAAGCCACTGCCAGTGACAGGCAAGAAGTTTTCACTATGTACAGTGTGGTAGAAACTCAAATTCCAAAAGTGTCTCCAATCACTATGCTTTTAAAAGTGAATGACACGGTGGTCAATTTTGAGGTGGACACGGGCTGCAGTGTCACTAATATGTCAAAGACAGAATATGTCAAGTTAGGGAGTGTGGGCAAACTCCCGGATCTGAAGGATTGTTTTCTTAATCTGAAAACGTATACGGGTGAGTCAGTAAAAATACTGGGGGCCACAGATGTGGTGGTTGTGTCTACCGATGGACCAAACCTTCTGGGCCGGGGTTGGATTAAAGAGCTAGACATATGCTGGAGTGCAGTGAATCAAGTAAACACAGAATCAATGACACTTCAGGGGGCAGTGAATCAAGTAAACACAGAATCAATGACACTTCAGAATCAATGACACTTCAGGGATTTTATCTAAGAACTTTTCTGATTTGATCGAAAGAGCGATTCAGAGAAAACGAACGTACCACGAAATCCATGCGTCCGCCAGTCATTCGGTTATAAATCACAAATGATCGTGGAATTGTGTGCAGCTGAATGTTCCGCCGTCGAAACGCCCCTGCTTAATTAATTAACATATAAAATGAGCTCATTCCTAAAGCAAAAACTCTGTGACAATGGCAAGTAAAAAGGAGTGCAAGAAATCAAATTATAGTGAGGCTGAACTATCAGCAATACCAGGCATTATCACAAGGAAACGGTCGTACGCCAAGCTGGAATCTGACGTGGAGATAAGTACTTTTCCACGTCAAAGACGGTTTTTATAAATCTGTACTTTGACGTGGATTTGATCGTACGAACACTCTAAGATCAAATCAGTGCGTAAGAAAGTTTTATAAATGAGGCCCCAGGAGGTGTTGACCAGATATGAAGCTGTGTTTAAAGAGGGCTTAGGGACATGGACAGGTCCCCCAGCAAAAATTAATGTGGACAAGGATGCGGTGCCAAGGTACTATAAGCCCAGGCCGGTACCTTATGCTCTAAAAAAGAAGGTCGAAGTGGAGTTAGAGAGGTTACTCAATGACAACATTTTGGAACCTGTCAAATTTTCTGAGTGGGCGGCACCAATTGTATCTGTCCTTAAACCAGATAATTCAGTGAGAATTTGTGGAGACTACAAGTTTACTGTTAATCTGGCATCCAAGCTAGAACAGTATCCAATTCCCAAGCTCGAAGACCTGTTGGAAAAGTTAGCAGGAGGTGAAAAATACAGTAAGCTAGATCTCAGTCATGCATATCAACAAGTAATCTTGGATGAGGATTCTAAAAGATATGTAACACTGAACACTCACAAGGGATTATTCACAGTGAATAGACTGCCCTTTGGTGTGGCTTCCAGTCCTGCCATCTTTCAACGAATTATGGAGGGGTTACTACAGGGTATTCCTGGGGTCGCTATATACCTTGATGACATTCTCATTACAGGCAGGAATGATCAAGCACATTTGCACACACTGAGTGAGGTACTGAGGCGACTGGAAGACGGCGGGCTGAGGCTGAAAAGAGAAAAGTGCGCATTCATGCAGAGGGAGGCCGAGTTTTTGGGCCATAGAGTGGATGCTACAGGTCTGCGTCCACTTCCGAACAAGGTAGAAGCTTTGCAAAAGCCCCTGCTCCATGGAATGTCAACGAATTGAAAGCATATCTGGGATTACTTAACTACTACCACAGACTCCTGCCAAACTTGTCAACCTTGCTGGCACCTTGCATAACCTTTTGCGAAAAAATGTAACATGGCATTGGGGTAGTGAACAACGCGAGGCTTTGAGAAATCCAAGCAACTCATTCAGTCTCCCGAGGTGCTTGTGCACTATGATACTCAAAAAGACCTCATCTTGGCCTGTGATGCGTCTCCCTATGGGGTGGGAGCTATTTTGTCACATCGAATGGAGGATGGTAAAGAGAGACCCATCAGTTTCATGTCCAGAACTCTCACTCCAGCAGAACGCAACTACTCGCAGCTCGACAAAGAGGGTTATTTTTGGAATTCAGCGGTTCCACAAGTATTTGTTTGGAAGGAACTTCACCATTTGCACAGATCACAAACCGCTGTTATCCCTCTTTTTGTTCCACAAATTGTGTCACCGCGAATACAGAGGTGGGCAGTTATGATGCAGGCTTATGAGTACACTATTGTTTATAAGCCTGGAAAAGAGCATGCCAACGCTGATGCTTTGAGTAGATGTCCTCTTCCCGACATGGCCCCAGAAACAGATTCAGAGGACAGAATATTAATGATGGAGGACATTCCTTTGGTATCTGCCGAGAAGGTTCGCGCCTGGACTGGAAGGGACCCCATTCTTGCACAGGTACGACTGGGGGTGCTGACAGGGGGGGCTTTTCAAAAAGAAAGTCCTGAATTCAAACCCTATGCCGCCAGACAAACAGAATTGAGCGTAGAGGAGGGCTGTGTCTTGTGGGGTGCTCGAGTCATCATACCTCCACAGGGTCACAAGGATGTCTTACAGCAACTGCATCAATGTCATCCTGGCATCTCTCGTATGAAAGCACTGGCAAGGAGTTATTTCTGGTGGCCAAAGCTGGACGAAGACATTGAGGCTTTGGCAAAGTGCTGTTCAACATGTCAGAAACACAGGAATGTACCAGCCACAGCACCACTTCATCCATGGGAGTGGCCCGAAAAACCCTGGGAAAGGTTACAAATCGATTATGCAGATCCATTCCTTGGTCACATGTTTTTGATTCTCATTGATGCTCACTCGAAGTGGATGGATGTGTATCCTGTTTCCACAGCATCATCAGGAATTACTATTGATTGTCTAAGGAAGAGTTTCAGCAATCATGGACTGCCTGAGATGTTAGTTTCGGACAATGCTGCCTATTTTGTGAATAGGGAGTTCAAGGACTTTTTGAACAAAAATGGCATAAGACATGTCACTTCTGCTCCTTTCTATGCCTCTTCAAACGGCCTGGCTGAACGTGCCGTTCAGACATTCAAAACAATGATGAAAAAGGCAGGGGAGGGGAGTGTGGCATCCAAAGTGGCACGGGTACTGTTCAGCTACAGAATCACACCACAGTCCACCACGGGAATCAGTCCGGCAGAAATGCTGTTGGGAAGGAAACTGCGCTCTACACTTGATCTATTGCATCCGAATTTGCAACAGAAAGTATGTGACAAACAAAGCAAACAAAAGCAGTATCATGACAACAAATGGCCAGTCAGGAGTTTTCAAGTCGGAGATGCAGTTTTGACAAGAAACTTTAGTTACGGACCTAAGTGGATTCCTGGGTTCATTGCTAAAGTGTCGGGCCCTCTCTCATACCAGGTCATGCTCGGAGATGGCAAAACAGTGCGTAGACATGTAGACCAGATTCTCTCGCCTTTATGTTTATTGTTTTACTTAATCCAAAGGTCCTGTGTGATGCACAGGAAAAAGATATATACCCGTATGCTCCACTGTTATAGGAGAGCGCAATAAAGCTTGCTGTGTATGTTTGTATCTGTCATCATGTCTCAGTCTGATTGTTGTGCCAGGAGCAAGTTATCACAACATTGTTTTTAATTAATGAAAAAAGTATTTTTTTTTGTAAAACATGCTATATATCAGGTTAGACTGAAGTGTTGTTATCTATAGCTGTTATAGTCACTTATTCTTTGCCTTATGAATTATTTTCATTGTGTTCTCAAAGCAGTTCATTATGAGAGGAAAATACTTGCCGTATATTGTCACTGTTACTGGTTCACTGTAATGTGTGTAATGTCCTTCTCTTTGTGCTCTGCACCTGTACTCTCCTCCAGCAGAGACTTTCACTGAATTGAATGATTTAGTTGCAGCTTCAGTAGATTCAGGGTTTGAGTCTTTACTCCAGAGAAACTCCAATTGATCCCATGACTGATTCACTTCACATCTCAGAGTAACTGAGTCTCCAATGAATAATGAACTCTGTGGCAACACAGTCAGATTTGGTTTGGGAATATCTGTCAATATAAAGTATTTTGGATTAGAGAGAATTTTTCCGACAGAACATCTTGTCCTTTATCTGGTAAATATTTTTGCATTTTTATTTTACAGACAATGTATAAAAAAATATAGCTGCTAGCAGTAGTTATGGGGCTAAGTCCAGTATACTAAACACAATGAAAAGAGTGAAAGGTCTAACACTTCTGTGAATAAGCACTTGAAATTGCTCTGGGAGCTAAAATAGACAAATAACTTATTAAAAATATATTAACATTTGTGCGTGTGTATAAAGGAATGATAAAACTCACCTGATACTGTCAGTGTAACTGCATCACTGATGTTTGATGTTCGTGATCCTCCTCTCTCTGCTCCATAACAGGAGTATTTACCTGCGTCAGACTCATTAACAGAACTGAATGTGTGTTCCCGTTGATCCCTGAAAACACTGACTGAACTGTCTTTATACCAGCTGTACTGCCAGCTAATGACTCCTTCACCACAAATGTCACATCTGAGAGTGACCATCTCTCCTCTGAATACATGTTGATCAGGTTTAATGGTCACTTTGGCTTTTGGTCTTTCTGTACAATGACAACAATTCACAATGAAAACAATTTGCTGTTTTAACTTAATGAGCAGTTACTTGATTGTAAATCACACATGCTAAATCATGTTAGACTGAAGTGTTGTTCTCTATAGCTCTTATAGTCACTGATTTAGTGTCATTGAATTTTTTTTACTGTTTTCTCAGAGCAGTTCATTATGTGAGGAAAAATACTTGCCGTATACTGTCACTGTTACTGGTTTACTGTAATATGTGTAATGATCTCCTCTTTGTGCTCTGCACCTGTACTCTCCTCCATCAGATACTTTCACTGAATTGATTGTTTTATTTGCAGCTTCAGTAGATTCAGGGTTTGAGTTTTTACTCCAGAGAATCTCCAATTGTTCCCATGACTGATTCACTTCACATCTCAGAGTAACTGAGTCTCCAATAAACAATGAACTCTGTGGCAGCACAGTCAGATTTGGTGTAGGAAAATCTGTCAATATAAAATCAATGAGAGTACTTAAGTTGTCAAAAGTTCTGGTACTTCAGTATGTTGATACTGAAATCTTAAAAATACCAGCCAATCTGGTACGACTGATTTTAAACATTCATGAGTATTTTTTCTGAGCACTCTGTGAAGAGTGTCAAAGGTTTCTGTGTTCACATGTTTTTTTTTTGTTTGTTTTTTGAAGCATTGGTTATTGTAGCCAATCACAAACAAGTCTGCTGAGCATGTGAATGCAATGGCCAAAAAGTGGTGTTTTAGTTAGAAAGAATCTGATAAGAGTTCAAAATGCAAGCTTATCGAATTCTGTATGCTTGTGATTCCTTTCATTACCAAATTATAAACACAATGTGAATAAGAAATTTATTGTGCATTATACAGAGTTTTTTCAATTATTATAACAGTTTTCTCAAGAGTGCAGAGCTCAGTCACTGAACTTGGACTTGATGACAGTTGACAGTTTCTGTGATAGCAAAGGGAGCACTGCTTTTTCACTTTTGTTTAGGCCTATGAAAATGTTTGATTTTTCAAGCTGCTAAATAGCCTACATATTGAACATTTTCTGGACTGACAATCGTATTCAAATGACTGGTTTCAAACTGTTATGTCTCACATACTGTATACTGCATATAACCACTACAAATCTGGCAGACATGCTCAGGTAATAAGACTAAAGAATTATTAATAATAACTGCAAGCTATGAATCATTAGTTAAGCATTAGTTAACCCTTAATTATTAGACAGTAGTAAGCAGTTTATAAATACAATTGATTGATTGATTTATAATAAATGCATTTTCATAATTTATTAATGATCACTTTATCATTTCTAAATTAAGTATTATATTAATAGCAGACAAGTTATTTAG